>NC_092039.1:13530344-13771322 GCF_003086295.3 Arachis hypogaea
CCGACATGAAATCAAGAAGAGGTTGGAAGTCCTACCACCCATACAACAAGTCGAATATTGATGGTTAAGGTCTATGCAATGCATATCACTAGAACCATGATCAAAGTATAACCGAATCAAAGAACTATCTCACAATGGTTCGGGGGAATACTTAGATTTTAGTCCGGAAAATGTGAGGTTGGCGTTTCACTGCCCATGATGCAAGGAGATGAACCCCCTACACTAGAAGGGTCAACTTTAATCAAAGGTTGGACCAAGTCCTAATGGACATATGTGTGGAAGGAGCTCAGTGGAGAATAGATTCCAAAGGCAAGCCAGTTCAACTAAGAAGACTGGATCTCAAGCCTGTGGCTAGAGGATGGTTGGAGTTCATCCAACGCTCTATCATTCCTACTAGCAACCGATCTGAAGTCACTGTGGATCGGGTCATCATGATCCATAGCATCATGATTGGAGAGGAAGTAGAAGTTCATGAGGTCATCTCCAATGAACTCTACAAAATAGCCGATAAGTCCTCCACCATGGCAAGGCTAGCTCTTCCTCACCTTATTTGCCATCTGTGTTACTCAGCTGGAGTTATCATAGAAGGAGATTCCCCCATTGAAGAGGATAAGCCATCACCAAGAAGAGGATGGAGCAAGCAAGAGAACCATGCACGGTTCTCAAGAAGTGCGTGAGGAAGCTCATCATCAACAAATTCCTGAGATGCCTCAAGGGATGCACTTTCCTCCCAACAACTATTGGGAGCAACTCAACACCTCCTTAGAAGATTTGAGCCACAATGTGGAACAATTAAGGGTGGAACATCATGAGCACTCCATCATTCTCCAAGAAATAAGAGAAGATCAAGAGCAATGAGGGAGGAGCAACAAAGGCAAGGAAGGGACATAGAAGAGCTTAAGGACATTGTTGGTCCTTCAAGAAGAAGACGCCACTAAAGGTGGATTCATTCCTTGTTCTTTATTTCTTTCTGTTTCGGTTTTAATTATTGTGTTTATCTATGTTTTGTGTCTCTACTTCATGATCATTAGTATGTAACCATGCCTTAAAGCTATGAATAAAATCCATTAATCCTTCACCTCTCTTAAATGAAAAATGTTTTAATTCAAAAGAACAAGAAGTACATGAATTTCGAATTTATCATTGAATTTAATTAGTTATATTGATGTGGTGACAATATTTTTTGTTCTCTGACTGAATGCTTGAACAGTGCATATGTCTTTTGATCTTGTTGTTTATGAGTGTTAAAATTGTTGGCTCTTGAAAGAATGATGAACAAAGAGAAATGTTATTGATGATCTGAAAAATCATAAAATTGATTCTTGAAGCAAGAAAAAGCTTGAAAAAAAATTTGCGAAAAAAATAGAAAGAAAAAGAAAAAGCAAGCAGAAAAGCCAATAGCCCTTAAAACCAAAAGGCAAGGGTAAAAAGGATCCAAGGCTTTGAGCATCAATGGATAGGAGGGCCCAAGGAAATAAAATCCAGGCCTAAGCGGCTAAATCAAGCTGTCCCTAACTATGTGCTTGTGTTATGAAGGTCCAAGTGAAAAGCTTGAGACTGAGTGGTTAAAGTCGTGATCCAAAGCAAAAAGAGTGTGCTTAAGAGCTCTGGACACCACTAACTGGGGACTCTAGCAAGCTGAGTCACAATCTGAAAAGGTTCACCCAGTTATGTGTATGTGGCATTTATGTATCCGGTGGTAATACTGGAAAACAAAGTGCTTAGGGCCACGGCCAAGACTCAAAAAGTAGCTGTGTTCAAGAATCAACATGCTTAACTAGGAAAGTCAATAACACTATCCAAAATTCTAAGTTCCCAGAGACGCCAATCACTCTGAACTTCAAAGGAAAAAGTGAGATGCCAAAACTGTTCAGAAGCAAAAAGCTACAAGTCCCGCTCATCTAATTAAATTAATATTCATTGATATTTTAAAATTTATAGTATATTCTCTTCTTTTTATCCTAATGATTTCAGTTGCTTGGGGACAAGCAACAATTTAAGTTTGGTGTTGTGATGAGCGGATACTTTATACGCTTTTTGGCATTGTTTTAGGTAGTTTTTAGTAAGTTTAAGCTACTTTTAGGGATGTTTTCATTAGTTTTTATGTTAAATTCACATTTCTGGACTTTACTATGAGTTTGTGTGTTTTTCTGTGATTTCAGGTAAATTCTGGCTGAAATTGAGGGACTTGAGCAAAACTCTGAAAAAGGCTGACAAAAGGACTGCTGATGCTGTTGGAATCTGACCTCCCTGCACTCGAAATGAATTTTCTGGAGCTACAGAACTCCAATTGGCGCGCTCTCAACGGCGTTGGAAAGTAGACATCCAGAGCTTTCCACCAATATATAATAGTCCATACTTCATTCGGAAATTGACGACGTAACTTGGCGTTGAACGCCAAGTACATGCTGCTGTCTGGAGTTAAACGCCAGAAAAACGTCATGATCCGGAGTTGAACGCCCAAAACACGTCATAACTCGGAGTTCAACTCCAAGAGGAGCCTCAGCTCGTGATTGATCAAGCTCAGCCCAAACATACACCAAGTGGGCCCGGAAGTGGATTTATGCATCAATTACTTACTCATGTAAACCCTATGAGCTAGTTATTATAAATAGAACATTTAACTATTGTATTAGATGTCTTTTGACCACGTTTGATCTTTGGTCTCAGTTTTGTTTTATTCTTCATCTTAGGAGGCCATTGAGCACGTTTAGGGGCTGGCCATTCGGCCATGCCTGAACCTTTTACTTATATATTTTCAACGGTGGAGTTTCTGCACTCCGTAGATTAAGGTGTGGAGCTCTACTGTACCTCAAGTATTAATGCAATTCTATTTCTTTTATTCAAATCTCTCTTATTCTTATTCCAAGATATTCATTCGTACCCAAGAACATGATGAATGTAATGATTAAGTGACGCTCATTATCATTCTCACTTATGAACGCACGTGATTGACAACCACTTCCGTTCTACATGCAACAGAGCTTGAATGTGTATCTCTTAGATTCCCCAACAGAATCTTCGTGGTATAAGCTAGATAGATGGCGGCATTTATGAGGATCCGGAAAGTCTCACCTTGTCTGTGGTATTCCGAGTAGGATCCTGGGAATCCGAAAAGTCTCACCTTGTCTGTGGTATTCCGAGTAGGATTCCGGTAATGAATGACTGTGACGTGCTTCAGACTCGCAAGTGTTGGGCGTTAGTGACAGACGCAAAGAATCAAGGGATTCTATTCCAGTAGGAGCGAGAACCAACCAGTGATTAGCCGTGCTGTGACAGAGCGCGTGAGCGTAGTTTTCACTGCGAGGATGGGATGTAGCTTTCGGCCAGGTGATGCCTCCAGACGATTAGCCATGCGAGTGACAGCCGCAGAGGACCATTTTCCCGAGAGGATTCAAAGTAGCCATCGTCGAACAGTGAACCCCTATACACAGCTTGCCGTGGAAAGGAGTAAGAAGGATTGAGTTGAAGCAGTAGGAAAGCAGGCGTCCGTGAGCCATGCAGTATCTCCATATGCTTATCTGAAATTCCCACCAATGAATCTGCATAAGTATCCCTTTTATTATTTCCTTTTATTATTTGATTTTCTAAATTCCATAATTTTATCTGCCTAACTGAGATTTACAAGGTGACCATAGCTTGCTTCATACCAACAATCTCTGTGGGATTGACCCTTACTCACGTAAGGTTTATTACTTGGACGACCCAGTACACTTGCTGGTTAGTTGAACGAAGTTGTGTCCACTCGTGCCAATTTTAAATTTCATAAAAGTACAACTTAAAGAATAGTGATCACAATTTCGTCCACCAAGTTTTTGGCGCCGTTGCCGGGATTGTTCGATTATGGACAACTGACGGTTCATCTTGTTGCTCAGATTAGGTAATTTTCTTTTCAAAAATCTTTTTCAAAATTTTTCTTTTCTTTTTCGTTTTTCTAATAATGTTTTTCGAAAAAAATTAATAAAAATACAAAAAAATTAGAAAATCATAAAAATAAAAAATATTTTGTGTTTCTTGTTTGAGTCTTGAGTCAAATTTTAAGTTTGGTGTCAATTGCATGGTTTTAAAATTTTTCTTGCATTTTTTTCGAAAATCTCATGCATCCATAGTGTTCTTCATGATCTTCAAGTTGTTCTTGATAAGTCTTCTTGTTTGATCTTGATAATTTCTTGTTTTGTGTTGTTTGTTGTTTTTCATGTGCACTTTTGCATTCATATTTTCCATGCATTAAAGATTTCTAAGTTTGGTGTCTTGCATATTTTATTTGCATCAAAAATTTTTCAAAATTATGTTCTTGATGTTCATCATGATCTTCAAAGTGTTCTTGGTGTTCATCTTGACATTCATAGCATTCTTGCATGCATCTTGTTTCTTGATCCAAAATTTTCATGTTTTGGGTCATTTTTGTGTTTTTCTTTAAAAATTCAAAAATCAAAAAAATATCTTTTCCTCATTTTTCTCCAAATTTTCAAAAATTAGAGTTGACTTAGTCAAAAATTTTCAAAATTAGTTGTTTCTTACAAGTCAAAGTCAAATTTCAATTTTAAAAATCTTATCTTTTCAAAATCTTTTTCAAAATCATATCTTTTTCATTTTTTTATATTTTTCGAAAATTTCAAAAATCTTTTTCAAAATATTTTCAAAATATTTTTCTTATCTTATATCAAATTTTCGAAAATTAGCTAACAATTAATGTGATTGGTTCAAAAATTTGAAGTTTGTTACTTTCTTGTTAAGAAAGGTTCAATCTTTAAGTTCTAGAATCTTATCTTATAGTTTCTTGTTAGTTAAGTCAATTTTAAAATTAAATCTTTTTATCTTTTATCTTATCTTTTTCAAAATTTTATCTTTTTCAAAATTTGATTTCAAAATATCTTATCTAACCTCCTATCTTCTTATCTTTTCAAATTTGATTTCAAATCTTTTTCAATCAACTAACTAACTTTTTGTTTGTTTCTTATCTTTTTCAAAACCACCTAACTACTCTTCCCTCTCTAATTTTCGAAAATACCTCTCTCTTTTTCAAAAATTCTTTTTTGTTTTAAATTTTAATTTTAATTATATTTTGTCTTTGAATTTCGAAAATTACTAACCTCTTTTTCAAAAATTATTTTCGAAATTTCTCTTCTCTTCTCTTATTCTATTTAATTAATTAATTACTAACACTTCTCTTCACCTCTCTTCATCTAAGAATCCGAACTTCTTATATCCCTTGTATTTGGATTCTTCTACCCCTTTCTTCTTCTACTAACATAAAGGAATCTCTATACTGTGACATAGAGGATTCCTCTTTCTTTTCTTGTTTTCTTCTCTTTCATATGAGCAGGAATAGGGAAAAAGGCACTCTTGTTGAAATTGATCCAAAACCTGAAAGGACTCTGAAGAGAAAATTAAGAGAAGCTAAATTACAACAATCCAGAAATAACCTTTCAGAAATTTTTGAACAAGAGAAGGAGATGGCAGCCGAAAATAATAATAATAATGTAAGGAGAATGCTTGGTGACTTCACAAAGCCAACGTCCAAGTTTGATGGAAGAAGCATCTCCATTCCTGCCATTGGAGCCAATAACTTTGAGCTTAAGCCTCAACTAGTTGCTTTAATGCAACAAAACTGCAAGTTTTATGGACTTCCATCTGAAGATCCTTATCAGTTTTTAACTGAGTTCTTGCAGATCTGTGAGACTGTAAAGACGAATGGAGTTGATCATGAAGTCTATAGACTCATGCTTTTCCCTTTTGCTGTAAGAGACAGAGCTAGAATATGGTTGGATTCACAACCTAAGGATAGCCTGGACTCCTGGGATAAGCTGGTCACTGCCTTCTTAGATAAATTCTTTCCTCCTCAAAAGCTGAGCAAGCTGAGAGTGGATGTTCAAACCTTCAAACAAAAAGATGGTGAATCCCTCTATGAAGCTTGGGAAAGATACAAGCAGTTGACCAAAAGATGTCCATCTGACATGTTTTCAGATGGACCCTATTAGATATATTCTATTATGGTCTCTCTGAATTTTCGAAAATGTCATTGGACCATTCTGCAGGTGGATCTATTCACCTGAAGAAAACGCCTGAAGAGGCTCAAGAACTCATTGACATGGTTGCAAACAACCAGTTTATGTACACCTCTGAGAGAAATTCCGTGAATAATGGGATACCTCAGAAGAAAGGAGTTCTTGAAATTGATGCTCTGAATGCCATATTGGCTCAGAACAAAGTGTTGACTCAACAGGTCAACATGATCTCTCAAAATCTGAATGGATTGCAACATGCATCCAACAGTACTAGAGAGGCTGCTTCTGAAGAAGCTTATGATCCTGAGAACCCTGCCATGGCAGAGGTTAATTACATGGGTGAACCATATGGAAACACCTATAACCCATCATGGAGAAATCATCCAAATTTCTCCTGGAAGGATCAACAAAAGCCTCAACAAGGTTTTAACAATGGTGGACGCAATAGGCTGAGCAATAGCAAGCCATATCCATCATCTTCTCAGCAACAGACAGAGAATTTTGAACAAAACACTTCTAATTTAGCCAATATAGTCTCTGATCTATCAAAGGCCACTTTTAGTTTCATGAATGAAACAAGATCCTCCATTAGAAATTTGGAGGCACAAGTGGGCCAGCTGAGTAAGAAAGTCATTGAAACTCCTCCTAGTATTCTCCCAAGTAATACAGAAGAGAATCCAAAAGGAGAATGCAAGGCCATTGATTTAGTCAATGTGGCCGAATGCACAAAGGACGAGGAGGACGAAAATCCTAGTGAGGAAGACCTCCTAGGACATCCCTCAAGTAAGAAGGAGTTTCCTATTAAGGATCCAAAGGAATCTGAGGCTCATAAAGAGACCATAGAGATTCCATTAAATCTCCTTCTGCCATTCATGAGCTCTGAAGACTATTCATCCTCTGAAGAGGATGAAGATGTGAATGGAGAGCAAATTGCTCAATACTTAGGAGCTATCATGAAGCTGAATGCCAAGTTGTTTGGTAATGAGACTTGGAAAAGTGAACCCCCCTTGCTCATTAGTGAACTAGATACTTGGATTCAGAAAATTCTACCTCAAAAGAAACAAGATCCTGGCAAGTTCCTAATACCTTGTATCATAGGCACCATGAGCTTTGAAAAAGCTCTATGTGATCTAGGGTCAGGGATAAATCTTATGCCACTCTCTATAATGGAGAAGCTGGGGATCATTGAGGTACAACCTGCCTTGTTCTCATTACAATTGGCAGACAAGTCCTTGAGACAAGCTTATGGAATAGTAGAGGACGCGCTAGTAAAGGTTGAAGGCCTTTACATCCCTGCTGATTTCATAATCTTAGACACTAGGAAGGAAGAGGATGATTGCATCATCCTTGGAAGACCTTTCCTAGCCACAGCAGGAGCTGTGATAGATGTCAACAGAGGTGAGTTAGTCCTTCAGTTGAATGGAGACTACCTTGTGTTTAAGGCACATGGCCATCCCTCTGTGACAAAAGAGAGTAAGCATGAAGAGCTTCTCTCAGTTCAGAGTCAAGAAGAGCCCACACAGTCAAACTCTAAGTTTGGTGTTGTGAGGCCACAACCAAACTCTAAGTTTGGTGTTAAGACCCCATATCCAAACTCTAAGTTTGGTGTTGGGACTACACTAACATTGACCTGATCACCTTGTGGCTCCATGAGAGCCACTGTCAAGCTACTGACATTAAAGAAGCGCTTGTTGGGAGGCAACCCAATTTTAATTATCTAATTTTTTTTATATTGTTATTTTGTGTTTTATTAGGTACATGATCATGAGGAGTCACGAAAAAAATCAAAAAAATTAAAAACAGAGTCAAAAACAAAAGAAAAAAAAATTTTCACCCTGGAGGACGCACAGGCTGGCGTTCAACGCCAGTAAGATGCATCTGGCTGGCGTTCAACGCCAGAACAGAGCACCATTCTGGCGCTGAACGCCAGAAACAAGCAACATTCTGGCGCTGAACGCCAGGAATGTGCCCAGAGAAGAAAAGCTGGCGCTGAACGCCAGCAACAAGCATGAAACTGGCGTTCAACGCCAGAAACATGCTTTACATGGGCGTTGAACGCCCAGAACATGCACCAATGGGCGTTTAAACGCCAGAATGGTGTACAAAGGCATTATACATGCCTATTTGGTGCAGGAATGGTATTTCTTGACACCTCAGGATCCTGTGGACCCCACAGGATCACCTCAGGATCTGTGGACCCCACAGGATCCCCACCTACCATATTCCCACCTTACCTTTTAATCTTAATCACACTCTCCTAATCCTATTTCACTCTTCCCCATATCACACTTCCCAAAAACCTTCACCAATCACCTCAATTCCTCTTCCCAATTATTCCATTCACCATTCACATCAACCCACTCTTCCCCATAAACCCCACCTACCTTCATACAATTCAAATTCAATTCCCCACCCATTCCCACCCAAAATGGCCGAACACCCACCCTCCCCTCTCCCTATAAATACCCTTCCATTCTACTTCATTTTCACACAACACTACCCATCTTCTCTCCCTTAGCCGAACCTACCTCACCCCCTCTCTACCATATTTTCTTCTTCTTCTTCTTCTCTTCTTTTCTTTCTTGCTCGAGGGCGAGCAAAATTTTAAGTTTGGTGTGGTAAAAGCATAAGCTTTTTGTTTTTCCATTACCATCAATGGCACCTAAGGCCGGAGTATCCTCTAGAAAAGGGAAAGGGAAGACAAAAGCTTCCACCTCCGAGTCATGGGAGATGGAAAGATTCATCTCCAAGAGCCATCAATACCACTTCTATGATGTTGTGGTAAAGAAGAAGGTGATCCCCGAGGTCCCTTTCAAGCTCAAAAAGAATGAGTATCCGGAAATCCGACATGAAATCCAAAGAAGAGGTTGGGAAGTCCTAACCAACCCCATACAACAAGTCGGAATATTGATGGTTCAAGAGTTCTATGCCAATGCATGGATCACTAGGAACCATGATCAAAGTATGAACCCGAATCCAAAGAACTATCTCACAATGGTTCGGGGGAAATACTTAGATTTTAGTCCGGAAAATGTGAGGTTGGCGTTTCACTTGCCCATGATGCAAGGAGATGAACGCCCCTACACTAGAAGGGTCAACTTTAATCAAAGGTTGGACCAAGTCCTAATGGACATATGTGTGGAAGGAGCTCAGTGGAGAATAGATTCCAAAGGCAAGCCAGTTCAACTAAGAAGACTGGATCTCAAGCCTGTGGCTAGAGGATGGTTGGAGTTCATCCAACGCTCTATCATTCCTACTAGCAACCGATCTGAAGTCACTGTGGATCGGGTCATCATGATCCATAGCATCATGATTGGAGAGGAAGTAGAAGTTCATGAGGTCATCTCCAATGAACTCTACAAAATAGCCGATAAGTCCTCCACCATGGCAAGGCTAGCTCTTCCTCACCTTATTTGCCATCTGTGTTACTCAGCTGGAGTTATCATAGAAGGAGATTCCCCCATTGAAGAGGATAAGCCCATCACCAAGAAGAGGATGGAGCAAGCAAGAGAAACCATGCACGGTTCTCAAGAAGTGCGTGAGGAAGCTCATCATCAACAAATTCCTGAGATGCCTCAAGGGATGCACTTTCCTCCCAACAACTATTGGGAGCAACTCAACACCTCCTTAGAAGATTTGAGCCACAATGTGGAACAATTAAGGGTGGAACATCATGAGCACTCCATCATTCTCCAAGAAATAAGAGAAGATCAAAGAGCAATGAGGGAGGAGCAACAAAGGCAAGGAAGGGACATAGAAGAGCTTAAGGACATTGTTGGTCCTTCAAGAAGAAGACGCCACTAAAGGTGGATTCATTCCTTGTTCTTTATTTCTTTCTGTTTTCGGTTTTTAATTATTGTGTTTATCTATGTTTTGTGTCTCTACTTCATGATCATTAGTATGTAACCATGCCTTAAAGCTATGAATAAAATCCATTAATCCTTCACCTCTCTTAAATGAAAAATGTTTTAATTCAAAAGAACAAGAAGTACATGAATTTCGAATTTATCATTGAATTTAATTTAGTTATATTGATGTGGTGACAATACTTTTTGTTCTCTGAATGAATGCTTGAACAGTGCATATGTCTTTTGATCTTGTTGTTTATGAGTGTTAAAATTGTTGGCTCTTGAAAGAATGATGAACAAAGAGAAATGTTATTGATGATCTGAAAAATCATAAAATTGATTCTTGAAGCAAGAAAAAGCTTGAAAAAAAAATTTGCGAAAAAAAATAGAAAGAAAAAGAAAAAGCAAGCAAAAAAAGCCAATAGCCCTTAAAACCAAAAGGCAAGGGTAAAAAGGATCCAAGGCTTTGAGCATAATTGGATAGGAGGGCCCAAGGAAATAAAATCCAGGCCTAAGCGGCTAAATCAAGCTGTCCCTAACTATGTGCTTGTGTCATGAAGGTCCAAGTGAAAAGCTTGAGACTGAGTGGTTAAAGTCGTGATCCAAAGCAAAAAGAGTGTGCTTAAGAGCTCTGGACACCACTAACTGGGGACTCTAGCAAAGCTGAGTCACAATCTGAAAAGGTTCACCCAGTTATGTGTCTGTGGCATTTATGTATCCGGTGGTAATACTGGAAAACAAAGTGCTTAGGGCCACGGCCAAGACTCAAAAAGTAGCTGTGTTCAAGAATCAACATGCTTAACTAGGAAAGTCAATAACACTATCCAAAATTCTAAGTTCCCAGAGACGCCAATTGATGAGCGGATATTTTATACGCTTTTTGGAAGTAATTTCATGTAGATTTTAGCATGTTTCAGTTAGTTTTTAGTAGAATAATATTAGTTTTTATGCAAAAATCATATTTCTAGACTTTACTATGAGTGTGTGTATTTTTCTGTGATTTCAGGTATTTTCTGGCTGAAATTGAGGGAGTTGAGCAAAAATCTGACTTAGGCTGAAAAAGGACTGCTGATGCTGTTGGATCCTGACCTCCCTGCACTCGGAATGGATTTTTCTGGAGCTACAGGAGTCCAATTGGCGCGCTCTCAACGGCGTTGGAAAGTAGACATCCAGGGCTTTCCAGAAATATATAATAGTCCATACTTTGCGCGAAGATAGACGACGTAACTTGGCGTTGAACGCCAAGTTCATGCTGCTGTCTGGAGTTAAACGCCAGAAAAACGTCGTGATCCGGAGTTGAACGCCCAAAACACGTCATAACCTGGAGTTTAACGCCAAGAAAGGCCTCCACTCGTGGATAGCTTTAGTCTCAGCCCCAGCACACACCAAGTGGGCCCCAGAAGTGGATTTCTGCACCAATTATCTTTGTTTACTCATTTTCTGTAAACCTAGGTTACTAGTTTACTATTTAAACAACTTTTAGAGACTTATCTTGTACCTCATGACATTTTCAGATCTGAATTACATACTTTGTGACGGCATGAGTCTCTAAACTCCATTGTTGGGGGTGAGGAGCTCTGCAGCGTCTCGATGAATTAATGCAATTGTTTCTATTTCACTCAAACGTGTGTATGGTCCGATCTAAGATGTTTATTCGTGCTTAATTGTGAAAGAGGTGATGATCCGTGACACTCATCACCTCCTTCAATCTATGAACGTGTGCCTGACAACCATCTCCATTCTACATCAGACTGAATGAACTTCTCTTAGATTCCTTAATCAGAATCTCCGCGGTATAAGCTAGAATTGATGGCGGCATTCATGAGAATCCGGAAAGTCTAAACCTTGTCTGTGGTATTCCGAGTAGGATTCTGGGATTGAATGACTGTGACGAGCTTCAAACTCCTGAAGGCTGGGCGTTAGTGACAGACGCAAAAGAATCAATGGATTCTATTCCAACCTGATTGAGAACCGACAGATGATTAACCGTGCTGTGACAGAGCATAGGAACGTTTTCACTGAGAGGATGGGAAGTAGCCACTGACAATGGTGACACCCTACATACAGCTTGCCGTAGACGTGCTTTACAAACAATTGAGTTAAATATTACATTGCAGAAATTCAGAGGACAAAGCATCTCCAAAACTCCAACATATTTCCCATTACTGCACAACAAGTAACAATTTGATTCTCTCTTATTTTTCTTACAATTTTAAATACTTTGACTTCTTACAATTAAATCCAAATAACCTTATTGGCCTCCTGACTAAGATTAATAAAATAAACATTGATTGCTTCAAACCAATAATCTCCGTGGGATCGACCCTTACTCACGTAAGGTATTACTTGGACGACCCAGTGCACTTGCTGGTTAGTTGTGCGAATTACAAATTTGTGCACCACCAATCACTCTGAACTTCAAAGGAAAAAGTGAGATGCCAAAACTGTTCAGAAGCAAAAAGCTACAAGTCCCGCTCATCTAATTAAATTAATATTCATTGATATTTTAAAATTTATAGTATATTCTCTTCTTTTTATCCTAATTGATTTTCAGTTGCTTGGGGACAAGCAACAATTTAAGTTTGGTGTTGTGATGAGCGGATAATTTATACGCTTTTTGGCATTGTTTTTAAGTAGTTTTTAGTAAGTTTAAGCTACTTTTAGGGACGTTTTCATTAGTTTTTATGTTAAATTCACATTTCTGGACTTTACTATGAGTTTGTGTGTTTTTCTGTAATTTCAGGTAAATTCTGGCTGAAATTGAGGGACTTGAGCAAAACTCTGAAAAAGGCTGACAAAAGGACTGATGATGCTGTTGGAATCTGACCTCCCTGCACTCGAAATGAATTTTCTGGAGCTACAGAACTCCAATTGGCGCGCTCTCAACGGCGTTGGAAAGTAGACATCCAGAGCTTTCCACCAATATATAATAGTCCATACTTCATTCGGAAATTGACGACGTAACTTGGCGTTGAACGCCAAGTACATGCTGCTGTCTGGAGTTAAACGCCAGAAAAACGTCATGATCCGGAGTTGAACGCCCAAAACACGTCATAACTCGGAGTTCAACTCCAAGAGGAGCCTCAGCTCGTGGATTGATCAAGCTCAGCCCAAACATACACCAAGTGGGCCCCGGAAGTGGATTTATGCATCAATTACTTACTCATGTAAACCCTATGAGCTAGTTTATTATAAATAGAACATTTAACTATTGTATTAGATGTCTTTTGACCACGTTTGATCTTTGGTCTCAGTTTTGTTTTATTCTTCATCTTAGGAGGCCATTGAGCACGTTTAGGGGGGCTGGCCATTCGGCCATGCCTGAACCTTTTACTTATGTATTTTCAACGGTGGAGTTTCTGCACTCCGTAGATTAAGGGTGTGGAGCTCTACTGTACCTCAAGTATTAATGCAATTCTATTTTCTTTTATTCAAATCTCTCTTATTCTTATTCCAAGATATTCATTCGTACCCAAGAACATGATGAATGTAATGATTAAGTGACGCTCATTATCATTCTCACTTATGAACGCACGTGATTGACAACCACTTCCGTTCTACATGCAACAGAGCTTGAATGTGTATCTCTTAGATTCCCCAACAGAATCTTCGTGGTATAAGCTAGATAGATGGCGGCATTTATGAGGATCCGGAAAGTCTCACCTTGTCTGTGGTATTCCGAGTAGGATCCTGGGAATCCGGAAAGTCTCACCTTGTCTGTGGTATTCCGAGTAGGATTCCGGTAATGAATGACTGTGACGTGCTTCAGACTCGCAAGTGCTGGGCGTTAGTGACAGACGCAAAAGAATCAAGGGATTCTATTCCAGTAGGAGCGGGAACCAACCAGTGATTAGCCGTGCTGTGACAGAGCGCGTGAGCGTAGTTTTCACTGCGAGGATGGGATGTAGCTTTCGGCCAGGTGATGCCTCCAGACGATTAGCCATGCGAGTGACAGCCACAGAGGACCATTTTCCCGAGAGGATTCAAAGTAGCCATCATCGAACAGTGAACCCCTATACACAGCTTGCCGTGGAAAGGAGTAAGAAGGATTGAGTTGAAGCAGTAGGAAAGCAGGCGTCCGTGAGCCATGCAGTATCTCCATATGCTTATCTGAAATTCCCACCAATGAATCTGCATAAGTATCCCTTTTATTATTTCCTTTTATTATTTGATTTTCTAAATTCCATAATTTTATCTGCCTAACTGAGATTTACAAGGTGACCATAGCTTGCTTCATACCAACAATCTCTGTGGGATCGACCCTTACTCACGTAAGGTTTATTACTTGGACGACCCAGTACACTTGCTGGTTAGTTGAACGAAGTTGTGTCCACTCGTGCCAATTTTAAATTTCATAAAAGTACAACTTAAAGAATAGTGATCACAATTTCGTCCACCAGACATGTAGAGGATGTTCTGGTAAAAGTTGAAGACCATTACATCCCTGTTGATTTCATAGTCTTAGAGACTGGGAAGTGCATGGATGAATTCATCATCCTTGGCAGACCCTTCCTAGCCACAGCAAAGGCTGTGATTGATGTTGACAGAGGAGAATTGATCATTCAAGTGAATGAAAAATCCTTTGTGTTTAAGGCTCAAGGATATCCCTCTGTAACCATGGAGAGGAAGCATGAAGAGCTTCTCTCAAAACAGAGTCAAACAGAGCCCCCATAATCAAACTCTAAGTTTGGTGTTGGGAGGCCACAACCAACTTCTAAGTTTGGTGTTGAACCCCCACAATGAAACTCTAAGTTTGGTGTTGGGAGGTTCCAACATTGCTCTGAGTACCTGTGAGGCTCCATGAGAGCCCACTGTCAAGCTAATGACATTAAAGAAGCGCTTGTTGGGAGGCAACCCAATGTTATATTTATCTATATTTCCTTTGTTATTTTATGTTTTTTGTAGGTTGATGATCATGGGAAGTCACAAAATCAAGTGAAAAAGCAAAAACAGCATGAAAAACAGAAAGAAAAACAGCACACCCTGGAGAAAAAACTTGCTGGCGTTTAAACGCCAGTAAGGGCAGCAAATGGGCGTTTAACGCCCAGTTTGGCACCATTCTGGGCGTTTAACGCCAGAAAGGGGCACCAGACTGGCGTTAAACGCCTGGAAGGGGCAAGAAGTTGGCGTTAAACGCCAGAAATGGGAACCAGCCCGGTGTTTAACGCCATAATTGGCAGAAGGAGCATTTTTGCTCGCCACTTGGTGCAGGGATGAATTTTCTTTGACACCTCAGGATCTGTGGACCCCACAGGATCCCCACCTACCCCACCACTCTCTCTCTTCTTCACCCATTCACCAATCACCTCAACACCTCTTCCCCAAAAACCCCTCACCTATCATATCCCACTATTCTCTTCACCACTCACATCCACCCTTCATAAAACCCCACCTACCTCACCATTCAAATTCAAACCACTTTCCCTCCCAAACCCACCCATCCATGACCGAACCCTACCCCTCTCCCCACCCCTATATACACCCTTCTTCACTCCTTCATTTTCACACAACCTAAACACTACTTCTCCCCCTTGGCCGAACCACAAAGACACCTCCATCTCCTCTATTTCTTCTTCTTCTACTCTCTTCTTTCTTCTTTTGCTCTTGGACGAGCAAAACTTCTAAGTTTGGTGTGGTAAAAGCATTGCTTTTTGTTTTTCCATAACCATTTATGGCATCTAAGGCCGGAGAAACCTCTAGAAAGAGGAAAGGAAAAGCAAAAGCTTCCACTTCCGAGTCATGGGAGATGGAGAGATTCATCTCAAGGGTGCATCAAGACCACTTCTATGAAGTTGTGGCCATGAAGAAGGTGATCCTCGAGGTCCCTTTCAAACTCAAAAAGAGTGAATATCCGGAGATTCGACATGAGATCCGAAGAAGAGGTTGGGAAGTTCTTACCAACCCCATTCAACAAGTCAGAATCTCAATGGTTCAAGAGTTCTATGCCAATGCATGGATCACCAAGAACCATGATCAAAGTGTGAACCCGGACCCAAAGAATTGGCTTACAATGGTTCGGGGGAAATGCTTAGATTTTAGTCCGGAAAATGTAAGGTTGGCATTCAACTTGCCCATGATGCAAGTAGATGAACACCCTTACACTAGAAGGGTCAACTTTGATCAAAGGTTGGGCCAAGTTCTCATAGACATTTGTGAAGAGGGCACTCAATGGAAGAGAGATTCAAGAGGGAAGCCGGTTCAACTGAGAAGGCATGACCTCAAGCCCGTGGCTAGGGGATGGTTGGAGTGTATCCAACGCTCAATCATTCCCACTAGCAACCGGTCCGAAGTTACTATAGACCGGGCCATCATGATTCATAGCATCATGATTGGAGAGGAAGTAGAAGTTCATGAGGTTATATCCCAAGAACTTTATAAGGTGGCGGACAAGTCCTCTACCTTGGCAAGGTTAGCCTTCCCTCATCTCATTTGTCACCTCTGTTATTCAGTCGGAATTGACATAAAGGGAGACACCCTCATTAATGAGGACAAGCCCATCACTAAGAAAAGGATGGAAAAAACAAGAGATCTCACTCATCATGAAATCCCTAAGATGCCTCAAGGGATGCACTTTCCTCCACAAAACTATTGGGAGAAAATCAATACCTCCCTAGGAGAATTGAGTTCCAACATGGGACAACTAAGGGTGGAGCACCAAGAACATTCCATTCTCCTCCATAAAATTAGAGAAGATCAAAGAGTCATGAGAGAGGAGCAACAAAGGCAAGGAAGAGACATTGAGGAGCTCAAGCACTCCATAAGATCTTCAAGAGGAAGAACAAGCTGCCATCACTAAGGTGGACCCGTTCTTTAATCTCCTTGTTCTTTATTTTCCTGTTTTTCGAATTTTTATGCTTATGTTCATCATCTATGTTTGTGTCTTATGATTATTAGTGTCTTAGTGTCTATGCCTTAAAGTTATGAATGTCCTATGAATCCATCACCTTTCTTAAATGAAAAATGTTCTTAATTGGAAAAGAGAAGAATTGCATGAACTTTGAATTTTATAACAGATTAATTATTTTGATGTGGTGGCAATACTTTAACTTCTGAATGTATGCTTGAACAGTGCATATGTCTTTTGAATTTGTTGTTCATGAATGTTGGCTCTTGAAAGAATGATGAAAAAGGAGACATGTTACTGAGGATCTGAAAAATCATAAAAATGATTCTTGAAGTAAGAAAAAGCAGTGAATTAAAAAAAACGAAAAAAGGGGAAAAGAAAAAGAAAAAAATAAAGTTGTGATCCAAGGCAAAAAGAGTGTGCTTAAGAACCCTGGACACCTCTAATTGGGGACTCTAGCAAAGCTGAGTCACAATCTGAAAAGGTTCACCCAGTTATGTGTTTGTGGCATGTATGTATCCGGTGGTAATACTGGAAAACAGAGTGCTTTGGGCCACGGCCAAGACTCATAAAGTAGTTGTGTTCAAGAATCATCATACTTAACTAGGAGAATCAATAACACTATCTGGATTCTGAGTTCCTATAGAAGCCAATCATTCTGAATTTCAAAGGATAGAGTGAGATGCCAAAACTGTTCAGAGGCAAAAAGCTAAAAGCCCCGCTCATCTAATTAATACTGATCTTCATAGATGTTTTTGGAATTCATTGCATATTCTCTTCTTTTTATCTTATTTGATCTTCAGTTGCTTGGGGATAAGCAACAATTTAAGTTTGGTGTTGTGATGAGCGGATAATTTATACGCTTTTTGGCATTGTTTTTAGTATGTTTTTAGTATGTTTTAATTAGTTTTTATTATATTTTTATTAGTTTTTAGTTAAAATTCACTTTTTTGGACTTTACTATGAGTTTGTGTATTTTTCTGTGATTTCAGATATTTTCTGGCTGAAATTGAGGGACCTGAGCAAAAATCTGATTCAGAAGCTAAAAAGGACTGCAGATGCTATTGGATTCTAAACTCCCTGCACTCGAAGTAGATTTTCTGGAGCTACAGAAGCCCAATTGGCGCGTTCTTAACTGCGTTGGAACGTAGACATCCTGGGCTTTCCAGCAATGTATAATAGTCCATACTTTGCTTGCGATTTGATGGCCCAAATAGGCGTTCCAAGTCAGCTCAAGAATTCTGGCGTAAAACGCCGGAACTGGCACAAGAATGGGAGTTAAACGCCCAAACTGGCACAAAAGCTGGCGTTTAACTCCAAGAAGAGTCTCTACACGAAAATGCTTCAATACTCAGCCCAAGAACACACCAAGTGGGCCCGGAAGTGGATTTTTATGTCATTTACTCATCTTTGTAAACCCTAAGCTACTAGTTCTCTACAAATAGGACCTTTTGCTATTGTATTAGACATCTGGGTAGCTACCTTTGAGTGGTCTTATGCTATCTTAGATCATGGGAGCTGGCCTCTCGGCCATTCCTAGACCTTGTTCTTATGTATTTTCAACGGTGGAGTTTCTACACACCATAGATTAAGGTGTGGAGCTCTGCTGTACCTCGAGTATTAATGCAATTATTATTGTTCTTCTATTCAATTCAGCTTATTCTTGTTCTAAGATATCACTTGTTCCTCAACTTGATGAATGTGATGATCTGTGACACTCATCATCATTCTCACCTATGAACGTGTGCCTGACAACCACCTCCGTTCTACCTTAGATTGAGTGGATATCTCTTGGATTTCTTAACCGAAATCTTCGTGGTATAAGCTAGAATTGATGGCGGCATTCAAGAGAATCCGGAAGGTTTAAACCTTGTCTGTGGTATTCTGAGTAGGATTCAAGGATTGAATGACTGTGACGAGCTTCAAACTCGCGATTGTGGGGCGTTAGTGACAGACGCAAAAGAATCACTGGATTCTATTCCGACATGATCGAGAACCGACAGCTGAATAGACGTGCTGTGACAGAGCGCGTTGAACATTTTCACTGAGAGGACGGGACTGTAGCCATTGACAACGGTGTTGCCCAACATACAGCTTGCCATGGAAAGGAGTAAGAAGGATTGGATGAAGACAGTAGGAAAGCAGAGAGACGGAAGGGACAAAGCATCTCCATACGCTTATCTGAAATTCTCACCAATGAATTACATAAGTATCTCTATCTTTATTTTATGCTTTATTCATAAATCATCCATAACCATTTGAATCTGCCTGACTGAGATTTACAAGATGACCATAGCTTGATTCATACCAACAATCTCCGTGGGATCGACCTTACTCGCGTAAGGTTTATTACTTGGACGACCCAGTGCACTTACTGGTTAGTTGTGCGAAGTTGTGATAAAGAGTTGAGATTGCAATTGAGCGTACCATGTTGATGGCGCCATTGATGATCACAATTTCGTGCACCATTGACCCTCTCACCCAGTCTCAGTTGTAGCATCAAGGACGATGCTTCCTTCTAAGTATGGAGAGGTCACCGTTGTCAGCAGGATTTCTATTTTGATGAACCATTTCAATCTTTTGTTTTATTTTGCTTTATTTTGTTTTATTTTCAATACTTGCACATTTTTACTTTATTGCACTCTCAGCTTTTGTATATATTAGTTATTTAGGATACTTTTGAGTTTATTGCATTTTGCACTTTGGCTCGTATATACTCTAGATTTTTAGTTGGATTTGCATCTTTCAATTTAGTAATATATACATATATGGTTTAGTAGACGTGATTTGGAAAAATGTGGATTATTGAGCTTAGTTTACTCTTTAGCATATGAGAATTTGGTATGATTGAAAATAGGGAGTGAACGGAAATTTTTTTAGCTTTTCATAATCACAGCATTTCATTTATTATATATAATATAATAAATATTGGTCAAATTGATGAAATTTTCAAGGAATGTATCTTTTTCTTAGAATGTATCTTTTTCTTAAAAAGGGCATTAAGATTCACATTAATTTGAGTTGAAACCTTTTGAAACTTGCATGATATATTACAATTTGGAATATGGTTTTGAGCTAAGAACACACAACCTGTAAGTTTTTTAGCCTAATTGTATGGTTACATTATTTAACCATGATTTTTATTCTTGTGTGTTTTCTTCTCTATGATTGCAATCTTTAGTTTGTTCCATTCTATATGTCCATTAATTGTATGGTTCCATTCACTTATCCCAAATAGCATACCATTTCTTTTACCTTTGTTTGCCACTTTGAGCCTTTTTAACCCCTTTTGTTCTTTATATTACCACATCACTAGCCTTAAGCCGAAAAATAATTAATTGTCCTATTTGAAACTTTGGTTTGCTTAAAATAGTGAGTGTGTGTCAACTAAGTGTGGGGAAACGTGAGAACTTTGGTTGATGAGAATGTGTTTTGTTTTTATTAACAAATATTGAGAATTTGGGTGCTTACTCGTGTGAAATTATAAAAACCATATGCATTGATGTATTATGCTTTCATATATATAGAAAAAAATTAATGAATAGGGGATAAAATTACTCCAATGTTAAGTTCAATAAAAAAATCAATGCATATGTGATGGAAATAGAATTAATACATGAGTGTGTGAAAATATGTAAAAGTAAGATTTTGGGTGACTAAGCTTGATTTTAGAATTGCATAGAGTGTGGGTATATGTTAAGTGAGAACTTAGGTTAGTCAAAGATTCAAATGATAGCTCACTTGGCCATACATATATCCTCACCCTTACCTTAGTCCCATTACAACCTTGAAAAGTCCTCATGATATTTGCATTTGTGCACTAAATTTTTGTTGATTGGTTAGATGAAGAACAAAGTTTTAGAAAGCATGATTAGAAGAGACTTGAGTGGATTAACCCTAAACACTTGAGTGATTAGAGTGCATATACACATCCGGTGAAGGTTCAATTGCCCAACTCCATATGTCCATATTTAATCATCGCTTATTTTGTAAGTTTGTGAACTCTTTTGAATAACTCAATTCAACTGTGAATGTGTTTTGATATGATTGATTTAGCTATTGATTGTGCATATATGATTTCTTGGTAATTTGACTCACTTTGACCACATATATGCTTATATATATATATATATATATATATATATATATATATATATATATATATATATATATATAGTAAGTAGAAGCATTTTTGTATGTAGTTGCATTCATATAGATAGGTTGCATTTCATAAATTCTACCATTCCTCTTCATCTCCTTTATAGCTTCTCTTGAGCTTAGCATGAGAACATGCTAATGTTTAAGTGTGGGGAGATTAATAAACCGCTATTTTACGGTTTATTTTGTATTGAATTGAGTAGATTTTATCCATTATTCTCACACTTATGCATATAATTCGCATGTTTTATATTTTCCTTCCTAATCTTGTAATATGATTGAAAACATGCTTCTTTAGCCTTAAATTTGCTAATTTTAATAATCTCTTATTATCCTTCGATGTCGTGATATGTGTGTTCAGTGTTTTCAGGTTTTATAGGGCAGGAATGGCTTAGAGAATGGAAAGGAAGTATGCAAAAGTAAAAGGAACACAAGAAAATGGAGATTTGATAAGCGAGGAGCGACACGCACGCATGGCTGACACATGCACGTGATTTTGCCACACTCCAAGCAACGCGTACACGTGACATGAGCGTACGCGTGACCTTGCACATTATTCATCAACGCATACACGTGGCTGATGCATACGCGTGATAAAGTGTCACGTGCTGCAGATATCAGAATTTGCTGGGGGCGATTTCTAGACTATTTTTTGGCCCAGTTTCAAGCTCGAAAATGAAGATTAGAGGCTACAGAGTAGAAGGAATGAGGGGAATCATTCATTCACACTTCATTCACATAATTTTAGGTTTAGATATAGTTTTCTAGAGAGAGAGAGGGGCTCTCTCCTCTCTCTAGGTTTTAGGATTTTAGTCTTGTTTCTTCTCAATTTCAAAATTCTACCTTGCTTTAATTTAGTTCTCGTCTACTCTTATTTGTTCTAGCACTTTAGTTATCTAATTCTCTTATTGATTCCTTTATTTTTCTAATTTAGTTTATAAACTCATGTGTTATTCTCAACTTTCATTAATGCAATTTATTTTTCACGTTTCTTATTGTTCAATTGCCTTATTATTGTTACTTCCTTGCTTTGGTTAGTTTTAGATTTTGCTATGTCTTGTTAGTTTTCTATGTTTTTATGTTATGCCTTTCAAGTGTTTGATAAAATGCTTGGTTGGATTTTAAATTAGATTTTTATGTTCTTAACTTGGATTGATAAATTAGAGACTCTTGAGTTATCAAAATCTTTTTGTTAAATGGTGATTGAAAATTGCTAGTTGGCTTAGACTTCACTAAATCTAGTCTTTGATTAGGACTTGTGAACTTAAGTTGATTTTGCTCACTTGACTTTTCTTCATTGTTAGAGGTTAACTAAGTGAAAGTAAAAGGCAATTACCATCACAATTGATGATGATAATGAGGAAAGGAATTCCAATTCTCAATCCTTGTTAGGACTTTTTTTAGTTATTATTTTATTTCCTTGTTATTTACATTACGTGTCTCTTATCACTAAAAAACCCAAAAAATACTTTTTCATAACTAATTATAAGTATACTTACCTGCAATTCCTTGAGAGACGACCCGAAGTTTAAATACTTCGGTTAATTTTTTTGGGTTTGCTTAAGTGACAAACAATTTAAATATTGATTGAGGTTTAATTGTCGGTTTAGAACTATACTTGCAACGCGTTATTTTTGTGAAAAATCTTTACCGACATTTTTCCACCCATCAGCTAGATCCCTAAAACCCTAAACCCCTAAACCTTAAACCCTAAACCCTAAAATCCTAAACCCCTAAAACCATAAACCCTAAACCCTAAAACATAAAACTCTAAACCCTAAATCTTAAACACTAAATCCTAAACCCTAAATACTAAACCCTAAATCCTAAAACCTTAAACCCTAAATCATAAAAACTAAAGAAAACAATAATTTCTAACATAAATAGCAGCATCTGAAAAATATATAAAAATTGAATTTTACACCCAAAAAATTGAATTTTACACTCAAATAATTTTATTATACACCCAAAATTCTATCACCTGCTGCTGGATCCTTAAAACCCTAAACCCTAAACCCTAAAGCCTAAATCCTAAACACTAAAAACCTAAACCCTAAATTCTAAACCCTAAAACACTAAACCCTAAACCCTAAAATCCTAAACCCTAAACCTTAAACCATAAAAATTAAACAAAATGATAATTTCAAACTTAAACAATAGCATCTGAAAAATATAAATGTAAAATGTCAAACACAAGAATATTTAGAAATACACCCAAAACACTTAGCGTTACACCAATATCCTGTAACTATACACCCAAAAAACTATCTCCTGCTGCTGATTCCCTGAACTGATAATTCATAACATGTCCGTGATATTAGCTGGAATTTGGTTGCACCACTGATGCAGCATCAAAAAAGTTTAACTGGAAATAATAAACTCACATATTAGCAAAATTATTAACAAGAAAATTAAACTCAATCACCACCTATTTAAAGAACATCACTTTTACCTCGTTTAGAGCTTTCACTTTCTTCTTCTTTGAGGCATTTGTAATCTATTTGTCCAACTTTGAACTTAGCCTATTTTTTGGACGTCCTCTTATTCGAACCCTTGGAGGGCTTTTTTGAAGCTCGTTAATGGATTCCAAGTTGGCATCTTTGTGAGATAACGAACATGTCCCCTTCCTTTTGGCTTTCAGTTCTTCCATCTCAACCATGACGTTATCGTAGGCACAGTGTAGAATGACAATCAGCTCCTCAGATTCTATTGTAAATTTGCAAATATTTTGCGAACGAAACACCAATTTGTCAAACCACTTGCTTCTTGGCTCCAACAGTGGCTCGTCATGGCTGCTCTTGATGTGTGTGTGTCGCCTCTTTACCTTCTTGCTTCATCGTTCCAATATATATCTCGGTGACACTTGGAATACTCATTCAAAGCTTAACACGCTTAAGGCGTGACGGCACAATATCCCTCTTGACTCGAATAATAAACACTGGCATTTCACTCGGTCTACTACTGAGTCGTAAGTAACTGCAAACTTGTTGAATATTGAGCTGGAAACTTGTTCTCCAACTTCGTATACTGAATAGCCTAGAGAGGAGTTCGTTAATCTTGTGATGCAATTCACCTTCCCTCTGAATTGTGCTTGGACTTTCCTAAACTTTTGGTGAGTGTACACATGTTGAAACTGAGCTTCTATGGAGGATTTTGTTGCACACGGTATGACGGTGTGAAAATTTGCAGCATCGAATTCTCTCTCTCTTTGCTCCCTGCTTCCGAGGCAATTATCGTATAGTTTGACAAATTGGATAAGTGAGCTGTTCTGGGTAATGAACTTGTTAAAAAATGAATGCATGCTCTCGCTCCTTTGTGTGCTTTTCATCCTAGCCTAGAAGTGGTGATCCAGATAAATTGGAACCTATATATGACGGTCTTCGTAAAGATCTGTATAATACACCCAAATCAGACTATATTACACCCAAAAACATGCAATTTACACCTCTGCTGCAAAATTTAAACATCATTACCTGAAAGCCACTTGTTGTCCACAAGACCATACTTCAGCAGAAAATCATTCCAATTCCTATCAAATGAGTCATTAGTATGAGAGTTCCAAACAACATGACTCATTTCTTGTTCGATTTCTGTGTGTCCCTTGTAGCCGTTTAATTTGCTTGAAATCTTCTTTGTGATTTGCCAAATACACCAACGGTGAATTGTTGTAGGCATACAAGCCTCTATAACCCTTTTCATTGACGCGCGTTGATCGGTGAGAATCCCTTTCGGAGTATTTCCTCCCATGCAACGAAGCCAACATTGAAATAACCATTTGAATGATTCAATATCTTCGCTTTTCATCAAAGCGCATCCAAGAAGTATTGACTGACCGTGGTGATTCACCCTAACAAAAGAACCACAAACCAAATTATACCTCAAACAAATTATGAGAAGACATAATTAAAATCATTACATACACCCAAATAATGATTTTATACACCAGAAAACATCCAATATACACCTCTGCAGCAGATTCATAAAACAACAGACAAAATAGAATTAAAATCATTACATATACCCAAATAAGATTTAATTACTCTGTTGGTCCCTATAGTTTTGCAAAATTTTTAATTAGGTCCCTATACTTTTTTTCTTTTTAATTGAGTCCCTACACTAAATTTTTTTTTTCAATTGAAAATTTTGCGAAACTATAGGGATCAACAGAGTAATTAAACCCCCAAATAATGATTTTATAGACCTAAAAAATCCAATATATACCTCTACAACAGATTCATAAAACAACATTAATTTAGCATCATAAACAAGAACATCATATTACCTGTTTGTATTGTAGATTGTGTCGAATGAAATAACATCTCCGAAATACTCAAAGGCAGCTCTGCTCCTTGCATCGTCCCAAAAAGCCAGCTTAATCGACTAATCGTCCTCGAGTTCGAGCTCAAAAAAAATTTTGATTCTTCTCTTTCTTTCTTAATAAGTATTTCCCGAATTCTTGTGCATCTTCTTGTTCCGAAACATTCCGCACTTCTCTCGTGATGTAATTCCTCACGTCTTTTTTGATAAAATTTAACTCGCGATAACCCCCGGCTGCTGCAACAAATGATTGGTAAGTTTTGCTTGGTCTGATACCGGCTTTCTCGCTATTCTCTATTGTACGACGGACGAATATGCTTAGTTCCTTGAGCTGTTTGAGCATCTCTGCTTGAGTTGGATAATAAGGATATGAATGATGCAACACAACCTTCGAAATGATCCAAGCACCAACATCCTTCAATGTGTGTATATAAATTCTTGCAGGACAATTTAAACCAGCTGTGGGATTTGTCTTCTCGGTCAGAAATATTTTAGATTTACATTTTCCCTCTCTGCTACATGTAATCAATTGATTTTTAATTTCGTTTCCCTTCTTATTTGTGCTCCGAACTCTTGTAGAAAAACCTGCAGCCTTCGCATAGTCCTTGTAAAATTTTGTAGCATCTTCAAGGGTGTTAAAAGTCATTCCAACCTTGAGAACAAACTGGTCATCAACAACACAGAGGGGCTACAAAATACACCAAAAAATACACCATGTTAAAAACAAGGATATACTATAGAGTTTTTGCACGTCATAAAAAATAACAATTCAACTAAATACACCAAAATATTCCTGATTTACACCCAAACGATAACAACTCAACTAAAATAATAAGAAAAGTCATAAACTGTAAATACACCCAAGCTTCCCTAAAATATATCCAAATAGTTCTGATCTACACTCGAACGTCTGGTATAAAATGCACAAAATTAATCAAAACTAGTACATTAGATTCAATTCACAGTCAATGTTCACGCATTAATTTCACAATCAATGTTCATGCATTATTCAGCTAGACAATCATAAAAGACTAACTGCATCAAATTCAGATTCAATAATTAACTGAAACTAAATCACACCTCAGGAACTTCATTCGATTCAAATTCAAAATCCACTTCACCCTGGTTCAGCTGACAATCTGAACTTGAATCATCTATTATCTTCAAAACAATTTCAAAGCTTGATTTCAGAAACCATGAAAATCGAGAAAAATGAAGCAAAAAAACAGAGAGAGAAACACACGTAAATGACGAAGGAGAAACCAGTGAAAAACGCACGTAAACAACGAATGAAAAGGTAAAGAGAAACGCACGAACAAGATCAAACAAAGAAGGCAAGAAATTCGAAAAAGGAAACGAAATCCTTTGAAAAAAGGAAGTTATATATTCGCGCGTTAATTGATTTAAAAATTTGTTAAGGAGGCGCATGAAACACACATGCCACAAGAGGTGCGTTTGAGGATAAAGAACTTGTAACACTTGTAAGTGTTAATCGCTTGTATGCTGAGATTATTCCAAAACTTTTATATTAGTGGTCATTGGTAGGTCAGTTTCACTCACGTATTAAAAACAAACGTTATTGACTCTTAAATATGCTATCTTTTCGTATCAAATTTAACAGTAAAATAATATTAAATTTATTTAAAAATTTTTGAAATTGAAATAAAATTTTAAATTTTTTTAAAATTAAAAATGTTTAAAACGTTGTATATCAAATTAAAATTTAGCACAAATATTAGAATCAAAATGATACTTTACAATTCCATAAAATATTTTGAGAATACTTTTTGTTGTAAACAAATATAGAGCGTACTTTTGTCAATAATTTAATAATTCAAGATAAATTTTGTGTTTTAGTTTACTCATCATTTGTTATGCATTAAAAAATATATAATTTTTAACTTTACATACATTTTTAAACTTTGTTGGTAGGTTTTTTTCCCTGGAAGTTACTTTACTTAGTAGTAAAGATAGGGTATATATATATATATATATATATATATATATATATATATATATATATATATATATATATATATATATATATATATATATATATATATATATATATATAAAAGAATGTAAGAATATATTTATAGTTATTAGATTAACTTAAATAGTTGAGATTAAATATAATTGATAAATAATATATAAATAATATATTTAATATAGTTATTAAATTTATGAGAGAAAATATATTTAATATATAGTTATTATATTTATATTTATTATTTTATTTTTTATTAAAATATATTTAATAAATAAATTAAAAAAAATAGATTTCACATTATTATAAAAAATATAAAATAATTAAAAAGATTATATACAAATAAATTTTTTAAAAAATGGAATCATAATTAATAAAAATGTTTCACGTTTTATAATTGCAACGCCAGTTCCAATTTCTAAACACATTTTTTTTTTGGTCTTCTGTATTTGTGTCTTATCATAAATACCAAATTAAATATAGTTTAAATATTTGTAGGTAGGAAGGAGACAACCATTTGAGAGTAATAATAAATTACCTTTAAATTTTTTTAAAATATGTTTACTAATGCTAAACAAAAATATAAGTACAACTAATTTCTGGAAATTTTGAAAAAATAGTTAATGTTTTCTTATTTAACAATTTAAAAGTATTAGAATAACAAATTAGAATATAGAAGAATAAACTCATTCCCTCGATTTAATTAAAGATGGAGCACATGAGTATCCAAATCATATCTCATCCCGACCCAATTCAAGTAACTCATAAGCAAAAATGGTGGGCCATACTTTGCTTTTATTAGGTTAAAATGTAAAATTTCATGGCGATGGGCCAATAGCCTAAAATTGCATACATGGGTCGTTCTCCAATGTTTTTCATGGACTCATTTGTTGGGACTTTAGACTAAAGATAAATCCTAGCAATGACAAAAAAAAAAAAAAAAGAAAAACAAGAATCTTAGCCGTGGTTGACTGGTGACTAAGTTTATGGGATATGTCTAAAACGAGCACAATAATTATATGTTTATTAGATATATTGTATTTATATAAATTACAACATGTGATAAAATTGAAATTATAATTTTAAATTATTTTATTAAAATTAATTTAAATTATAATAATTTGACTAATAAAAAAGTAATGAATTATGCATTTTTATTTTTTAGTTTAGTGTTAATTGTATTAACTCTAAAATAGTTATTAACTCGTTTTAGTAATCTATTTTTTTCAATAAATCATATATATATATATATATATATATATATATATATATATATATATATATATACTGAATGTAACTATAAATAATCTAATAATACCTAAATCTACCAACAATTAGAGAATTCTAATGCAAAAAGTTCTCCAACAAATAATAAATAATTTAAACCCACTAAATAACAACTCAACGCTATCCTTTGATGCCTGCAAAATATATACCTGAAATAATACTATATCAATGTTAGTATACAAAATTATACGATTAATGTAATTATAAAATTGTTTATCAGGGAAATAAAATAATACAAATTTTTATGATAATTCTAATATTCTCAAGCTATAAATGTACAATAAGAATACATTACCCATTAGCACCTAAAATTTGTCAATTTTTTAAATTGATAGTAATAAATTTTAATAAATTAATAAATAATTTAATTAAGAAATTTTGTTATTATCTTTTCATTATAAGCTCTCAAAAACTTTTTTATATACCACATTCATCGTGCAGAGTGTCCGTGATCTTGCAATAGCACTCGCAGACCATACTCTTGCCTTTATTTTATTTCCAAACTTTTTCATTACATAATTTACCATAGGTAATACTGTTGATAAAATCGTAGGCCATTAGATATGAAAAATAATAAACAGAAAAAAAATTATGTCTGAAGTATGAATTTTCTAAATGATAAATAATTGTTACAATTCACTATTACAAATTTGATATATATATATATATATATATATATATATATATATATATATATATATATATATATATATATATATATATATATACTCATTGTACACGATAATAATTAGTCAATATTTTTAATGGAAATACTTGCTACAATTAGGTAAAAATTATGCCATTATCTTTTATTAAAGTTATAGTATCATGTTATTATTAATTATAGATACTTACTACAATTATATCAAATTTAATTATGATTCTAAATAAATAAAATAGATAACAATAAATATTTTTTTTTCTTTTTTACATTCAATATTTACTATAAATATAAAAAATAAAATAACTAATGAATAAAAATATGAGTAAAAAATAAAACATAATAATTAAAATTCAATTTGTTAACTAATTAATTTTGTGTTCATATATTATTATTATTATTATTATTATTATTATTATTATTATTATTATTATTATTATTATTATTATTATTATTATTATCCACTAATTAAAACAAAAGATAAAGAACTATATAATATAATTAACGAATCATTATTAGAATGAGTGAGAATTATAGCATGAATTATTGTGGATACAACTATCGACTAATTATTGTAGATACAACTATCTACTAATAAAATTATTGCACATAAATGAGAATTAGAAATGTATCAATTAATATAATTAGAATGAATAAAAATATCAATGATTGATAATTAGTTTACTAATGCATCGAATATTTATTTGATATAATTATAATAAAGATATTTTCGTAAAATAATATAATTATACATCATTCATGAGCTAATTGTAATATAATTAAAATAAATTTATTTAAAAAAAAATTATGTGTAATCTTTATAAATTACAGTAATTTCTTTGTTTATGAATATGTATGTATTAATTTTGTTAAATAATTCTAAATATTTCCTTATTTACACATACATATATATATTTATTATACAAAAAAATATTTAAATCACATATTAAATATTTTTTTGTTATAATTATTTTCTTTTATATATATATATATATATATATATATTTGTTTATTTCACAATGTATGCAATAAGCTTTTATGTTTGATATCAATATATAGTCTCCAATTCCAATCCCATTCAAACGCAAATTGTATACAAATTTTTTAAAATAGAGCAATTTTAATTTTTAATGGAGATACTTGCTACAATTAAGTAAAAATTATGTTATTATCTTTTATTAATCTTTATGATTAGTTCAATGGAGATAATTGCTTAGTATATAATATATGTTATATATCTACATTAATTATGTGCCAATATTTTTAGGAAAATGCTAAAATAAGAGATATATAAATATATATAATATTATTGCTATATATGAAGTAAATATAAATTGCTACGTTCTTTTTTAATATATTATACAACTTAAAGTTATAGTATCATGATGTTACTATTAATTATAGATACTTGCTACAATTATATCAAATTTAAATATAAATCTAAATAAATAAAATAGATAACAATTAATATTATTATTTTTTTACATTTAATATTTACTCTAAATATAAAAAGTAAAATAACTAATGAATAAAAATATGAGTAAAAAATAAAACATAATAATTAAAATTCAATTTTTTAACTAATTAATCTTGACAATATTATTATTATTATTATTATTATTATTATTATTATTATTATTATTATTATTATTATTATTATTATTATTATTATTATCCACTAATTAAAGTAGAAGATAAAGAACCATATAATTAAGGAACCATTATTAGGATCTGTGAGAATTATAGTAGCATGAATTATTGTAAATACAACTATCTACTAATAAAATTATTGCACATGAATGAGAAATAGAACTATATCAATTAATATAATTAGAATGAATAAAATTATTGATGATTGATAATTAATTTAATAATACATTGAATATTGATTTGATATAATATAATTATAATAAAGATCATTTCTTAAAATAATATAATTATACATTATTCATAAGCTAATTATAATATAATTAGAATAAATTTATTTAAAAAAAAATTATGTGTAATCTTCATAAATTACAGTAGTTATTTATTTATGTATACGTTTATATTAATTTTGTTAAATAATTTTAAATATTTTTTATTTATACATACATATATATATTAATTATATATAAAAATATTTAAATCACATATATTAAATATTTTTTGTTATAATTATTTTCTTTTATATATATATATATATTAATCCATAATGCGTGTAATAAGCTTTTATGTTTGATATCCATATATAGCCTCTAATTCCAGTTCCATTCATATGCAAACTGTATACAATTTTTTTAATGGAGCAATTTTAATTTTTGTTTTATTTTCTTTTAAGTACATTTTTTTTTCTTTAAATAGTGATATTTTAATTTTTTTTTGTTTTAAGTACACTTTTATTAAAAATTGTATTGCTAATATAAAAAGAGAAAAAAAAGGTTATACATATATCCAAGAAAAAAAACTTAAATATCAGAAAAAAGAAATCTTATATTAAAATATTTAAAAATAATATATTCAATAAAAATAATCGTAATATATAAACTGAGGTAATAATTTAAATTTAAATTAATGTAAAGCGATTTAATCAAATACCAATATTAAAACTAAATTACTTAAATAATATTTAAACTATTCTAGTCTTTAGACACGTATAGATTAGAGTCATTCTTGTAACGACAACCAACTGAAACATTATAACTTTGGACATTTAGAATTTGTGCAAATTCAGACTATCCTCTTGTTAAATAAGCTTTATCATCTGCTATTCATGCAATATAGTAAGGAATATAACTGCCATACTGAGAAACTAAACTGACCCTTATTCCCCTCAATGGCATTGCATTGATGCAAAAGAAGGCTGGTAATTTTTGAAAAAAAACACAATATGTTATAAAATTATTTTAATAACGAAAAACTTAAAATAAGAAAATTTAAATATATTACCAATCGTTAAAATTGCATATCTGAGTTTGACACGAATTTAGCAAAACTGAATTTAAATTGAGAGAATTCAATCTCATTATGTGCTCCAATTCGAACATCTCCAAACAAACGTAGAAAGCATAGAGGGGATGAAACTTGAACTTAGCCTACAAAGCTCCATGAAAACAATTCCTCAATAAAAAATCGAGCTCCTTCCAAGAAAACTAATTTTACTCACATTCCATTAGGTTGGTCATAATATGTTAGTAGATTCAACCATCCTTCGGTAAAATAGAATTTACTGCTTCTTCTTTGGATGCTTACATCCATGTAGTTAGAACCCGAATCAGTGAATACAACTCGATGAGGTATTTTATGGATGTGATGCATTGTAAACGATTGCGGCAAAAGACAATCATATTGGAATATTAAACGAAAAGAATAAGTCGGAGTAAGAACAATCATTAAATTTCAAAAGAATAATATAATAAAATGAGTATATAAAAAATACTATACAAAATTATAAATTATACCTTAAAATGATCAATTTCGATGAAAAACGAAAAATACATTCTATGAAGTAGTAAAATAAACATAATAAATAATAAATTTAAAGAAAATGAGTTGACTCTCAAATCTAGGCTCATGTACCACAAAAAACTCTATATACAGGCTTTATTAAAAAAATAAATATATAAATTAGTTATTATTAAGATAATTTTTATTATTTACGTTAGTTATACATTATATATTTGTTTTGTTAAAATTATATGATTTTATCATATCATATCATGATTAGAATCATTGTTTTTATTTTGAATAAAGTAACTGGACCAACTTCATATCAATATCATACGATATTATTATTATTATTATTATTATTATTGTTATTATTATTATTATTATTATTATAAATGGATCACCATTAAGGTAATAACTTGCAATTAATAAAATTATTAGATAATGAATAAGAATTAGAATTGAATTAATATAATTAAAATTAATAATGATTAAAAATATTTTCGAGTGATGATTAGTTTAATAATGCATTAAATATTGACTTTATATAATTATAATAAAAATATTTTTTAAAATTAGTATAATTATGTATTATTCATTAAATACTAATTGTAATATTATAATATAATTATAATAAAAGTATTTTTTTAAAATAAATTCCTTTAGAGAAATATATTATTATTATTAAAATAATTAAAAATATTTCTGATTGATAATTGATAAATAGTTTAATAATGCATTAAATATTGATTTTATATAACTATAATAAAAATATTTTTCTAAATTAGTATAATTATGCATTATTACTTAAATGCTAATTATAGTATAATTATAATAAAGATATTTTTATAAAATAAACTTAGAAGAGAAAATAGTGCATTCATTTTGGTGGGAAAATGAATTCATGAGGAATCAACACCTCACTTCCATTAGATGGGAGAAAACCCAGTTTTACTATATTAAGTAGAAGTATATAGATTAGATTTTATTAAATTAAAATCAAATGCTAATATAAAAGAAGAGCATTAATGGATTCTAATAAATACAGAATATCTGAGTACATAAATAAATATTTTAAATGACAATACTTTAATACACAATATTTTAAATGGCAGTAAAATCTTTTATTCTTAAATAATTAAATATAAAATATATAAATATAAAATATATAAATATTTTTTATTCATTAAGTATAATTATTATGTAAAAATTTTTTATAATATTAAAAAATTATATTAAAATGATATTTTAAACTATAATATAAAAATATAAAATAATTTAAATTTTATTTTATATCACTTGACAAATAATTAAATTATTATATTCAAAATTTATTAACTAACTACTTTTGTTAAAGATATTATTATATAATATAATTTTTCATCAAAAGTACTTTAAAAATATAATTTATTTAAAATATTATATATAATACATGAACATATTAACTTTTTCATGTTTTTTCAAATTTTTTTAGAAAAACAGAATAAATAATATAATTCTAAATACATGTCTATCACATTATATATTTATTTATATTAGTAAGACATAAATTAATCAAACTTACGTAATTAAAAATATAAAATATACAAATGCAAAAATGATTAATATTTTTTATTCATTAAAATTAATTATTATGCAAAAAAATTTCTATAATATTAAAAGATTATATTAAAATAATATTTTAAACTACAATAAAAATACAAAATAATTAAATTTTATTTTATATTACTTGATAAATAATTAGATTATTATATTCAATACTTATTAACTAACTATTTTTGTTAAAAATATTATTATATAATATAATTTTTTTATTAAATATTTGTCAAAATATAGTTTATTTAAAATATTATATATAATACATAAAAATATCATTTTAGAAAAACTAAATAAATAATATGTATCAACTACGTATATGTATCATATGTGTGTATGTAATAGTGACTGATATAAGATTGGTATATATTCTTTTATTCTTTAAACTCTCTAATATATAAGCCACCTCATGGCTCTCTCTTCTAGTTTTTTTATTCATATTTATTTTATGGTAATATTAAGTGGATTATAATTTAATATTAAGTGGATAATAATTTAATGTTTTTTTTAAATTCAACGTTTATAATTTCATTTATACAATATTTATAATAAGATCATTTTTTTATTTTTTATTATTTTTAAATATTTTTTTTCTAGTTAAAGTTTTTCTTCTCCAACCCGACCAGACTTATACATATATATATATAAAATATGAGAAATTGGTGTAACAACCCAACTTCCAATACGTCATGATCGTACCAAAAGTAAGGCGTTACTAATCTGTTTTCCTTATTAACTATTTAATATTGAGCCTTTAGTTTGATATCGTGTTTCGATCCTTGATAAAATGCCAGAAAATTATTTTCAACTCTCATATATCACACATCACCAAGTAGTAATAATCACATAATTACTAATAATAATAATAAATCTTATACAAGTAAATCAAAACAAAGCTCAGATACAATATCTATCCCTCTGTATAAAATAAGAATTTTAAGCAACAAGCGAGGAAACTCTATGAAGGTAACTTAACTCATAAGTAAGGTCAATAATCACCTGCAACTTCAGGTGAGTCTTCGAACCTGTGTCACTGAAAGGGTGGAAGATATTGGGGTGAGAACAAATCACACGTTCTCAGTAGGGACGAGAATTGTAATACCCGGTCTAACCGAAATTAATTAAATAATAAGTTAAATAGGAGCGAATATGGTTGGAAGATTTGGCAATTGGAAATTGATGATTTAAATATGATATTTGGATTCAGTGAATTTTTCCGAGTCGGAAAACATAGTTTTCTGCGTAAAAGCGCGCAGTGGAATTTTGACCGAAAGTACCGGCTGAGATTTGTCTGGTACTGCAGCTGAGAAAATTGATTATGAGTAAATAAGATTAAGAAATGAGGAATTATAATTAGGGGAGGTAGAAATATTTGAAGTGCGATTTAGAGCGCTAATCTTAAAGGTTTTGGTCCAAAATTGGGCCAACGGACAAAAATAAGTGAACCGGGCCTAAGTGGGCCCAAGACCCAACATATATAAACATTAGTTATGAGCATTTCAGCTCATTTTGACCTAAAGAAGGGGTGTTGGGCGCTGAAATTGGGAAGAGAGAAGAGAAGAGAGAAAACCTAACTCTCTTTGATCTTCAAACCACCATAACTTGAGCTACGGAGCTCCGATTGACGAGCCGTTTATGGCCACGCGTCACTCTTCTCATTCCCTACAATTATATCTAAGTTTTGTGGTAAGTATTCCATTCATCTCTGGCCAATTTTCGAAATTCTCTACTGTTACACGTTTTTGGGTAGTTAGTGTTGAAATCTTGTGATTTTGGGTGTTTAGGGATACTCCAACATGGATTCCAAGTGGGTTCTATCCCTGCTTCATATGGGCTGAGGTAAGAAGTTCTCAAACCCTTGTGATTTGTCATTTTTATGAGCCCTAGGTTGATGTATGTATGTGATATTGGTTATGTTAGTGTCTTTGGTAATGTTGGTGCACAATTGGGAGATTGGTATTGTTTGAGGAGCTTTGGTGAGGCTTGGAGCTAAGGATTGGTGGAGGCTTCCATAGAAGAGGCTCAATTGGTTTGGCTACAAGAGGTACGGTTTAAGTTTCATTTAAGTACCGTGTGGTGTGATGAGAATTCCTAGGCTAGATGTCCCTAGGATTAAGTTTGGATTGTGTAAATGGTTGGTGCTAATATGCATAGTTGGTATGTAATGTGAATTAATGATTGGGTTGAGAATTGTGTGGCCTTGTATGCTTGATATATTGAAAATTTGATGTATTAGGTAATGAGTATTAATTTGTGGTTTATGCATTTAAATTGTGAGATTGGGCCGGAGGCCGTAAATTTTGGGCCGGAGGCCAGAAAGAGGTAAGGAAGGTAAGTTGATGTGTGCATTGTATGATGACACAAGTGATTGGATGAATTTCAGATAATGAATATGTGAATGATTGGGTTGGCTATTGAATAATAAGGTTTGAGGAGTTGAAGTGTGGAATTTGGTAATTTTGGGTGAAATTATGTAGATGAGGTATGTTTGGTTTTGGTTGAGAAATATTATGTGGTCATATATGTGATTATGATTATTGATGTCTTGATGGTACGATAATGCATGAAAGAGATGTATGTTGTGATATATGCTTGAGGAATGATTAATGTTGATTTGTGGGTGAAATCACGTGATAGTGAGTATGACATTGATTATGTATAATGATGGTTGATTGGAAATAGTATTGTTGGAAATTGGGATGAGGAAGGATGTATGACATGTTGATGTGTTTGCAATTTAGCCATTTGTTTGAAATGGGTAAAAATGGTTATGTGGTGGTTTTGTGAATCGTGGCAAAGTGTTAATGTATGAGTTGAGGAGGCTTGATGTTGATTTTGGTATATTTTGATTGATTTCAAAAAGGGTTGAAACTAGAATGTTTTGGTTGATTTTAAAAAGGGTTGAAAGTGGCTTGTTTTGAAAAGGGCACCTTGTGGTTTTGTATGAAAACATGGTTTTTGAGCATACTTTGATGGGACATAACTTGGACTCTGGATCTCTGTTTTGTGCCAAACTTGTTTAGAAGTGAAATTGGATCCGGGATGTCCATGTCGTTCAAAGAACGGGTGGAAATTGATTTAAAATGAGAAAGTTATGTCCGTTTGAAGATTGGGGGTTGAATCTGTAAATTCTGCAGCTTTTAACTTAGAAAAATTTTTAGCAGAATGACCTTCCACGCGTAGGCGCACTTGGCGCGTACGCGTCGTTTTTCAAGAAGGCACCATACACGCGTCGTTTATCGTATTTTTGAGTGAAGTTATCTTATCTTTAGGGGAACCGCCTTTATCTTTCTGGGCTTTGGCTGCCTTTAGATTGGGCTGTGTTCCTTCATTTTGGGCCTGCTTTGGGCTCCTTTGGCGATTTGGCCGAGCTCTTTGAGAAGAGGTCGGGTATTGACCGAGCTCTTTGAGAAGAGGTCGGATAGTCTGACCTGAAGAGGTCGGTCGGCTTGTCGCTAAACATCCCAGGTCGGACAGCTTGACCCAGGGTATGAACAGAGGGTATGATGTATTGATACAAAATTGCTAAGGTAGAACAACTGGTGATAGTTTTGCTTATGATTCTGAGTCTGATTCGTGGAAGAGTCAGCGAGTTGGGAAACATGTGTAACATGTACTAGATTTAGTATCCCCTTACAACAGTAGCCTATTCATAGATTAGTGAGAATCTAGGCTGGATATTTGGTGAAGAAGTTTAGGATTGCTTAGTGAGTTTTTATTGCAGTGCATTGTATTTATTTGGCACTTTTACCGTACTGGGAACCCATGGGCCCAGGGTTCTCATTCCGTATATATCTCTTATTTTTCAGATACAGGTCCAGGTGCTCAGAAGTGAGCTGTCGTTCGTTTGAGAGACGGCGAAGATCTTTATTTTCTCTACTTTGTGTTTTGCTTAGAATCTCTTTACCTTTGTTTTGAAAAGATTATATTATGTATTGAACTCTTTTGGAACTTGCCTATAGAGGCTCTTATGTTTCCTTTGGGAGAGATTAGGATATACTGTTGTCAACTACTTTCATATTGTACCCTAGCCGGCCTAAACTTCGCGGGTCGCGACTAGTGGCTATTTACTTATGCTATAAATATCTATCTGTTATCTATCTCTTAATCTCCTTTATGCCTTGTCCGTATATCGCGTTCGGCTTAACAATTTAACTTTTTGTTGTGGAAACATGAGTGATACGTCTTCGCGATTTTATTTCTACTCTTTTCAGGCTTCTCGATTAATACTCCTTTCGAAAATTACCTATATTTATATATTAAAAATCCACCTGAAAGTCGTACCACCGTAATATCATTGACTTATGACTCGAGTATAAGGATTTGAATATTAGGGTGTTATATTATGGTATCAGAGCAGTTTGTCCTCGTGAGCCTGAGGGATGGAACTGCTTATGCTTTAATGCATACTCTGAGTCTGTGCCTGTGCTAGTTAGGGTATCTAACCGATACATCTAGCATGAAGTTCATGAGTGTACCTTTGGTACTTTGAAGCACTATACTTCCGATATTGAGACTGATCAACTTGATATCGATTGTTTAGTGTGTATAGGAACCAGATGGCGCCTCGTGGACCCGGTCGGGGACGTGAGAGAAATCGTACTAGTACTCAGGAACTGAAAATCAACCCGAATAACCCGGTAAACCTTATGGCGGCGTTGGAGAATATGGCTGCTACTATGCAGGCCGCTGCGGAGGCTCTTGGGCAACAGATAAACAATAATGGCAATGGCGAAAGTGGAGCTTAGGGCCCGATGACACTGGCAACTTTCTTAAAGGTTAATCCACCTAAGTTCAAGGGAACTACTAATCCGACTGAAGCTGACACCTGGTTTCAGGCCATGGAGCGAGCACTGCAAGCGCAGTTGGTGCCTGAAGAGCAGTGCGTTGAATTTGCTACCTATCTGCTCACGGGAGAAGCATCGCATTGGTGGCAAGGGGCTCGACGTCTCCTGCAGCAGGGGAATGATCCTATCACCTGGGGTGCCTTCCAAGTGGAATTTTATAAGAAGTACTTCCTGAATTCTGTTAGAACGGTCAAGGAACTTGAATTACTGCAGCTGAAGCAGGGTACAATGTCCGTATCTGAGTATACGGATAAATTTGAGGAGTTATTCAGGTTTTCTCATATGTGTTAAGGAACCCCGAGAGACTTCGAGGAATGGAAGTGTATTAAGTATGAAGGAGGACTTCGAAGTGAAATCCTGAGCTCCGTTGGACCGATGGAGATTAGGGTCTTCTCCGAACTTGTGAACAAGAGCCGTATTGCTGAAGAATGTGTGAGGAAGGCTGTTGAGGCGAAGAATGACCGTCGGGAGTCCCACCGCAGGGAGCACAATCGAGAATACCCAACAAGGGGTCAAGAGTTTAAGAGACGAGGATACCCACAACGTTTTCCCCAAAGGCGAAATGACCTTGCGACGAATAAGAATTCCCAAGGAAAAGGTAGGGAAAAACAAACAGTGGCTGCTTCGGATGTTTTGAGCTGTCAGAGATGTGGAGGTCATCACCCAAATAGACCATGTCGTTATGGTTCGGGTTTGTGTTACAACTGCGGAAAGCTAGGACATTTGGTCAGAGATTGCCCACACTGGAAGGACCGGGAGACTGCCAGGTCCGATTTTCGTACCTGAGGTAATAAGAAAACTAATGACTTAATTCTTTACCAGTTTAGACAATGCTGAAGGCTGGTATTCACTCATAATACATAGTCGAATAAAAAAAATTATGATCTGTTCTAGATAACCCTAAGTTATCTTAATAGAAGGTTTGGTGAGCATAAATAATTAGGTAGGCCTTTAACGGAAAGCAACCTCAGAGTGGAATGACTGGTGGGCGATGTCAAGGCCATCATCCGGGAACTCCCTGTCGAGGTAGATTGGGACTTTGCCATGGTTGTAGAGGAGTTGGACATGTGTCCTAGAAATGTCCTAAGAAGGTCAACTAGAATACTACCAAGGACCAACAATAAGGTCGTGTGTTCACTACAACAACGGGTGATACTGTGAGATCCAACGGTTTGTGAATTGGTAAGCGAAAGATTGGTAACAACGTGTTAAAAGTACGATTAAGTTGGTATGTGGTTTTGGCTATTATAGATAGAAATCTAGTGAATGCCAGTCATGCTAAGTTGTGGTTGAGTACTTGAGAAAGTAAGTGATAGAGCTCGTACTAGACAAGAGATCAGAATAAAGCAGCGGAAACTTGTGGAAGCAGTAACACAGGATAGCTACGAATAAGAGCTATAAAAGTTTACTATAGTATCTTATGTTTGAATACTAGAAAGTTTAAGCGGGTTACTGCAAGTAATGATCCCCAAATAGTTGGAAATGATTGCGGCTGCGAGCTTTGATGGTTCTAAAGCGGATGAGGAAATTATCATTAATGCACAATTGGATTTAGATGATGAGAGAATGCAAGTTGTGGTGTTTGAGAGATGAGTACTATGATGATTGGTCATAGTGACCTTGGACTTAGATTGAGATTTATAATGATTGGTTTTGAAAGACGAATGTGAAAACCATTAAATCGAAATGTTGATGCGGTACTGAGATTGGTTTGAGGGAACCCGTGACAGGTGGTAAACTCCAATTTTTGGGGAGGTACTGTTAAAAAATTTTCCCCAAGAATTTGAAGGAGTGTTGGTTTTAGTTTTGAAGATGATTTTTTATATGAGTAATTTTAACAAAAGAGATGTGTTTCAAATGCTTTTATAGATTATTAAAGGAAATGCAGACTCTTATGATTTTGTTAACTTGCTATTCCAAACTCATTTGATTTCTAGAAATGAAAGGGGTTTTTGATTGATAAGCCAGAGACTTTATATCAGCAAGTCATGTAGAAATTTGAGGGTTTGAGAATAAGAAAGTAAGTTTGGAGATTATGCTTGGAGTTGAACTGTGATTAGAGGAATTAGCTTGGCAGAGAGAGAGGATAGTGATGGAGTATGATTAAGGTGTGGTGATGATCGTTGATTGATTATAGTGATGTGGGATAATGGCTATGATTAACGATGATGGCAATCTTATTGATGACATGATTTGAGATTTAATAAGGTGTGAGTTGATGAGACGGTAAAAGTAAGGGACGAGGCTGTTGGTTGGCGTTGAACGAATGACCGAGACCCTCAGGGGTAGAGAAATCAGAGCGCGGCAACGGAAGCGCGCAGAGTAAAAAGGACCTTGGAACTGTTATGCGTATGATATAAAGGCAGACTATGCTCACGTACTCGTAGTGATTGATGGAATTTTCGAGGGCGAAAATTTCTGTTAGGGGGGTAAAATGTAATACCCGGTCTAACCAAAATTAATTAAATAATAAGTTAAATAGGAGCGAATATGGTTGGAAGATTTGGCAATTGGAAATTGATGATTTAAATATGATATTTGGATTCAGTGAATTTTTCCGAGTCGGAAAACATAGTTTTCTGCGTAAAAGCGCGCAGAGGAATTTTGACCGGAAGTACCGGCTGAGATCTGTCTGGTACTGCAGCTGAGAAAATTGATTATGAGTAAATAAGATTAAGAAATGAGGAATTATAATTAGGGAAGGTAGAAATATTTGAAGTGCGATTTAGAGCGCTAATCTTAGAGGTTTTGGTCCAAAATTGGGCCAACGGACAAAAATAAGTGAACCGGGCCTAAGTGGGCCCAAGACCCAACATATATAAACATTAGTTATGAGCATTTCAGCTCATTTTGACCTAAAGAAGGGGTGTTGGGCGCTGAAATTGGGAAGAGAGATGAGAAGAGAGAAAACCTAACTCTCTTTGATCTTCAAACCACCATAACTTGAGCTATGGAGCTCCGATTGACGAGCCGTTTATGGCCACGCGTCACTCTTCTCATTCCCTACAATTATATCTAAGTTTTGTGGTGAGTATTCCATTCATCTCTGGCCAGTTTTCAAAATTCTCTACTGTTACACATTTTTGGGTAGTTAGTGTTGAAATCTTGTGATTTTGGGTGTTTAGGGATACTCCAATATGGATTCCAAGTGGGTTCTATCCCTGCTTCATATGGGCTGAGGTAAGAAGTTTTCAAACCCTTGTGATTTGTCATTTTTATGAGCCCTAGGTTGATGTATGTATGTGATATTGGTTATGTTAGTGTATTTGGTAATGTTGGTGCACAATTGGGAGATTGGTATTGTTTGAGGAGCTTTGGTGAGGCTTGGAGCTAAGGATTGGTGGAGGCTTCCATAGAAGAGGCTCAATTGGTTTGGCTACAAGAGGTACGGTTTAAGTTTCATTTAAGTACCGTGTGGTGTGATGAGAATTCCTAGGCTAGATGTCCCTAGGATTAAGTTTGGATTGTGTAAATGGTTAGTGCTAATATGCATAGTTGGTATGTAATGTGAATTAATGATTGGGTTGAGAATTGTGTGGCTTTGTATGCTTGGTGTATTGAAAATTTGATGTATTAGGTAATGAGTATTAATTTGTGGTTTATGCATTTAAATTGTGAGATTGGGCCGGAGACCGGAAAGAGGTAAGGAAGGTAAGTTGATGTGTGCATTGTATGATGACACAAGTGATTGGATGAATTTTAGATAATGAATATGTGAATGATTGGGTTGGCTATTGAATAATAAGGTTTGAGGAGTTGAAGTGTGGAATTTGGTAATTTTGGGTGAAATTATGTAGATGAGGTATGTTTGGTTTTGGTTGAGAAATATTATGTGGTCATATATGTGATTATGATTATTGATGTCTTGATGGTACGATAATGCATTAGAGATATGTATGTTGTGATATATGCTTGAGGAATGATTAAGGTTGATTTGTGGGTGAAATCACGTGATAGTGAGTATGACATCGATTATGTATAATGATGGTTGATTGGAAATAGTATTGTTGGAAATTGGGATGAGGAAGGATGTATGACATGTTGATGTGTTTGCAATTTAGCCATTTGTTTGAAATGGGTAAAAATGGTTATATGGTGGTTTTGTGAATCGTGGCAAAGTGTTAATGTATGAGTTGAGGAGGCTTGATGTTGATTTTGGTATATTTTGATTGATTTCAAAAAGGGTTGAAACTAGAATGTTTTGGTTGATTTTAAAAAGGGTTGAAAATGACTTGTTTTGAAAAGGGCACCTTGTGGTTTTGTATGAAAACATGGTTTTTGAGCATACTTTGATGGGACATAACTTAGACTCTAGATCTCCGTTTTGTGCCAAACTTGTTTAGAAGTGAAATTGGATCCGGGATGTCCATGCCGTTCGAAGAACGGGCGGAAAACGATTTAAAATGAGAAAGTTATGTTCGTCGGAAGATTGGGGGTTGAATCTGTGAATTCTGCAGCTTTTAACTTACAAAAAATTTTAGCAGAATGACCCTCCACGCGTAGGCGCACTTGGCGCATACGCGTCATTTTTCAAGAAGGCACCATCCATGCGTGCGAGTTGTGTGCGCGTGCGTGTCGATGTGCTGCATCCAATGCCCAGCCATTTTCCCGAGAGTTCTGCCAAAGATGTGCCAGTTTTGTGCCTGGGGTGCAAATGCAACCACGCGTATGCGTGGCTGACGCGTACGCGTCGTCTGGCTGTGTTTCAATCCGCGCGTCCGCGTGTATGATGCATATGCGTCGATGAGCTTTGTGGCCATCCACGCATGCGCGTGAAGTACGTGTACGCGTAGGCCTGTTTTCATCCCAAAGTTAATTTTTGAGTTTTAAAAGCTAAATCTCATACTTCTAAGCCTCCGATCTCATCCCTTGTGTATTAAATCATTATGATATGCCTAGCAATGAGAAAGGAGCTAGGGGATGTGGTAACTTGCGATTGAAGCAAGGGGAAAAGTTATGATCAATGATGATCAAAGATGATTATATGAGATATGGAGGATGGCGGTGGAAGTACTGTGTATGCCATCAGCCGAAGGGCTATATTTATTGATAAATGGTTGGTTCTTGATTGAACCATGAGCCAGATGGCTGAGTTATTGCCAGATACGGCGGAGCCATGTTGATAAATTGGCTAGTTCTGGATTGAACTGTGAGCCGGATGGCTGAGTTATTGCCGAGTTACGGCAAAGCCATTATGGATTATGGCTGAGTATAAAGGCATATATGATAAATAAATAATGATGGAAAATGTTGAATGTAAGCATGTTTGTGTTTTCTCTCTGGTTGTAAGGGTGACAGGGCACCGATACCCTCTAATGGCGACAGGGAGCAGATACCCTCTAATGGTGACAGGGCACATATTCCCTCTAATGATATTAATACGCAACAGAGAGACTGTGCCCGGGTTAGCTATCGGACACGTCGGGTTGGCTTGATAACCGAGAGATGATATCATCAGCCATAGGGCAGGCATACATCATTTGCATATGTTTGAATTGTTTGGGTTTGCCTATTTGTTTTGGATTTCTACATCATATATGCTATGTTACCTGATTATATGCTACTTGTTCTACTTGTACCTTATTTGTGTATTACTTGCCTATATTGCTTGTGTTTGTATAATTGAGAGTCCCCTCATGCTGGTGTCGGTGGATGTCGGGGCTATTCTTGATGAGATAATTTAAGCTCCTTGGGAAGACGCAGTGATGTGGTTTCATTAGATCCAGGTGAGGGTATGATGTATTGATACAAAATTGCTGAGGTAGAACAACTGGTGATGGTTTTTGCTTATGATTCTGAGTCTGATTCGTGGAAGAGTCAGCGAGTTGGGAAACATATGTAACATGAACTAGATTTAGTATCCCCTTACAACAGTAGCCTATTCATGGATTAGTGAGAATCTAGGCTGGATATTTGGTGAAGAAGTTTAGGATTGCTTAGTGAGTTTTTATTGCAGTGCATTGTATTTATTTGACACTTCTACCGTACTGGGAACCCATGGGCCCGGGGTTCTCATTCCGTATATATCTCTTATTTTTCAGATACAGGTCCAGGTGCTCAGAAGTGAGCTGTGGTTTGTCTGAGAGACGGCAAAGATCTTTATTTTCTCTACTTTGTGTTTTGCTTAGAATCTCTCTACCTTTGTTTTGAAAAGATTATATTATGTATTGAACTCTTTTGGAACTTGCCTATAGAGGCTCTTATGTTTCCTTTGGGAGAGATTAGGATATACTGTTGTCAACTACTTTCATACTGTACCCTAGCCCGCCTAAACTTCGCGGGTCGCGACTAGTGGCTATTTACTTATGCTATAAATATCTATCTGTTATCTATCTCTTAATCTCCTTTATGCCTTGTCCGTATATCGCGTTCGGCTTAACAGTTTAACTTTTCGTTGTGGAAACATGAGTGATACGTCTTCGTGATTTTATTTCTACTCTTTTCAGACTTCTCGATTAATACTCCTTTCGAAAATTACCTATATTTATATATTAAAAATCCACCTGAAAGTCGTACCACCGTAATATCATTGACTTATGACTCGAGCATAAGGATTTGAATATTAGGGTGTTACAAGAATACCATCAAAGCAAAGAAATACTTGCAAATAGTATTAGTTTCATTTTAAAAGTAGTTTATTCTTGAAATAACCTTTTGAAAAAATGCTTTATGAAAAGTATTACTTTGAAAAGCCGTAAAGAAACTTCTTTAGCTTACAAAATCGTACGGTGAATAGTTTATAATTGAAAAGGACCACAAGCGTATTAAAAGGGCTTCCTACCGATGACCTACTTCATTCAAATCTGAAACCGGATATAGCTACAACATATATTCTCAATCTTTTATCCAACACTCTGTTCTGCCTATCTCTTTCCATTACCACAGTCTATCAGCATATAACTCAGTAATTTAGTATTAAACTCAATTTTCAGCAAACATCTCATTATCAATATCAAGTACAATCCTCAGCGTCACCACCGCCAGCATGAGAGATCTCTCAGTTGTCAAACACAGACAAGACAAAGCAAGGCATACACGATTAAAGAGTACAAATAAAGCAATTAGGTCAATTAGTAGATAGATGCAATTATTCAATTAGCAAACCCACAAATAAGATTCACACCCAAACAATACACACAAATGCAAATGATGCATACTTGCCCTATGGCCAATGATATCATCTGTCAGTTATATAGCCAATCCGACAAGTTCTGGTAGCTAACCATGGACTGAAACACCTATTGCGGAGCAAGTGGGTTTGAGCTACAACCCCCTTACTACTACCCACTCAACCCAGAGCCAGTGGAATAACCACTACTGGAGCTACTACCCAGGCGGGTGTTTAGAAGCTCAACGTGGAGCGAGTGGAATAACCACTACTGCCGTTACTACCCAGGCATCATAATCTCTGACCTGGAACAAGTGTGATGAACCACAAACCTTGCTACTGCCCAGGATCTCAAAAGATACATTTATTCAGTTTAAAATCAATCATCATTATTATCAAATCTCAAACATTATCCTGGAGCAAGCAAAACGAACCACAACCCTTACTACTACCCAGGTATCACAAATACACATTCATTCATAATCACTCTTCATTATTACGAATTCTCAAACAATGACCCAGAGCAAGCGGAACGAACCACGACTCTTGCTACTACCCAGGTATGATAGACATACATTCATTCAAAACTCCATAATTAAACTCAACATCGATCTCATTCTCAATCTCATATTCAATCTCCTTCTCAATCTCATATTCAATCTCAATATTATTAAACTCGCCTATCATCATCCTTCATCATTGTATTTAATTACTATTCATCATCACAATCACTCTCGGTCTCAAGCATAACCTTCAAACTCAGACTCCTATTCTCAAACCCTTGAATTCATAATTAATTTACTTCTTAGTGTCCTTAGCTAGTTAACCAAATCTCTTCTCATTATTGTAAAAACCAAATAAGTAAAAATCATAATTCAACCAAATCATAAAATCCGATCCTCTTTGAAATCCTTTAAAACATTTAAGTCTTATCTCTTTTGACTATTAATTCAAATCAAACTCAGTTTTTGAAATCATAACCAAATCAACTCCAAATTCTTAGAAAAATTTTGGCAGCACCTCTCCTAAAAACTGGAGTTTGCCACCCATCACGGGTCCCCTCTTTTCAACTTTAACTCAACAAAACCAACGTTTCAAGTCAATGTTTTCAAATCCGTCATTTAAGACCAATCATTATCGATTTAAATTAAAGAAAACCAAAATCCAAATATTTAATTCATTTCATCCAAGAATCCAGAAATCAACCAATTCGATAACAACACAACACAACATATCAATCTCAACAGAAAATCATTCAATCACAGGCATTAGTCCATTTGCATTAATCTACTAAACTTATCAGGTATTCAAAGCCCCAAAACATTTTCTTATTAAAACAAACCCCTTCCTCAAAGTTGAACCCCTTATAGGTTAATGCATCAAGAGTCATCTTTTTATTCTTAACTCGAGGCAGCAACCTCATTGATTCCCAGGCAATATCAACAGCGATAATCAAGATTCACAGCAACCACAATTTATGGTAACAGCAAAATAGAGCAGTCGCAACCCCGAACTGACTTGGCAGCAGCTCTATTGGCAATTCTAACACCTGTTTCGCTCTCTTGGCAGCTACCATGATGATTCTGGGCAGCTCCAGTGATGGTGAAAGGTCTCAACATCAGCAAAACAGTGGCGGTAACAGTTCAGAGTGGAGCCAGAGCAGGGTCAGAGCAATAGTAACAGCAACGGTAGCTCCAGCAGTAGCAGTGGCATTCCGATCAGATTCCAGAAACCAGAAGTAGGAGCAGATTTGGCAAGCTTCAATGGTGATAGTGGCGGCAGCATCAACGACGGGATTGGAAGCATCAGTGATGACTGGGCACACAACAGTGACGAGAACTCCTCCTCTTCCTCACGTTATGCTCATTTCCCCCTTTCATGCCTACGACGGTGATGGCGACGGGCCCTGGCAGCAGCGACGGGTCAGCGGCGCTCCTTGGATGACGACGCGTGCGACGGGACGCAAACAACCTCCCTCTCCCCGCTGGCTCTCTCGTTTCGCATGAACTTTCCCCTCCCGGGACGCAGCGGCTGCAATGCTTCCTCTCTTCCAACTCGGAGATGACGGTGATGTGGTGTGCGACGGCTGGACGGCAATGGGCTTGAATCACGGCGCAAGCAAGATGCAACGGCGGCGTTGAGCTGAATGGCGGCGGTACCCAGCCGGCAATGCCAAGCCCTTCTCCCTTTCCTTCTCTTCTTCTTCTCTAGTTTCTTTCAATTCTGTATCGTGTGGGTGGGGGTTCTAGGGTTAGGTATTGGGAATTAGGATTTCTAATTTAATTTGGGAATTTAAGGTTAGGAATTAGGAATTTTTATAAAGGAATAAAAATAAATATGAATAGATATTTTGATAAAATTGGAGGATAGAGTAATTTTAATATCAAATATACTCTATTTAAAATATTTAAGAGCATTATTTATCAACATATTGCTAAGTTCAATTAATTATTTCTAATTTAAATTATGAAATAAGCATATGGATCACATCTTTATAAAATATAGTTTAAACTCAATATTAATTATTCAAATTAAATGACATAACTTTTCATTATTTTTCTATCACCGAAACTTTAATTTCAATTTACAAAATAACTAATTATAATAAAAATTATACATAAATATTAACTTACTTAAACTTAAAGTATTTATAAAAATTAATCTAATCATTTTTAATAACTTAATCTCTAAGAACTCAAATTAATAACGTAACTCATTCATAATAGAATTATTTAAATTAAAGTATACAATTCTTTCATATTTTTCAATTACCAAAATTAGAATTTCAATTATACCAAATATGCAATAAAGATTATATAAAAATTTTAATTAATTTAAACTCCAATTATCATGAAATTCTATTTAACTACTAAAACTTGATTTAATTATTCTTAATGAAATAATTTCTAAAAATAAAATCGCTAATAAATAAATAAATTTGTAATCAACTCTAAATAGGATTTTTCAAAAGTTCTAGGTCTTATATTCTACCCACCTTTAAAAATTTTCGTCCTTGAAAATTAAAGTAACACACAAGATATTCCATAGCTTTAATACTTTACTTTCGCATAATTTAGAAGAGCAACAGGTCTTGGCATATATATAAATTCTCAAATACCAGATAAGGCATAAGACTTAGATATAAGGAAAGAGTATGGTGTTAAGAAGAAATTACAAGATAGGCTCAAAACAAAGAGGTTACATGGTGTTAATTGTAACACCCTAATATTCAAATCCTTATGCTCGAGTCATAAGTCAATGATAATAAGGTGGTACGACTCTCAAGGGAGATTTTTAATACATAGTCATAAGTAAAATTGAAAGGAGTATTAATCGAGAAGCTTGAAAAAGTGAAAATAAAAAATCGTGAAGTCGTATCACTCATGCATCGACAGCTAGAAGATAAAGCGTGAGGTCGAAAGCGTTATAAGGATAAAGTCATAAAGGAGAATAAGAGAAGGACAGTATATAGATATATAACATAAGTAAATAGCCACTAGTCGCGACCCACGAAGTTTAGGGCGGCTAGGGTATAGTATAACAGTAGTTGACAACAGTATCTCCTAATCTCTCCCAAAGAAACATAAGAGCCTCTATAGGCAAGTTCGAAAGAGTTCAATACATAATATAAGCTTTTCAAAATAAAGTGGAGAGATTCTAAGAAAAATATAAAGTGGAGAATATAAAGATCTTCGCCATCTCTCAGATGAACCATAGCTTACTTCTGAGCACCTGGACCTATATCTGAAAAACAAGAGATATATATGGAATGAGAACCCCCAACCCATGGGTTCCCAGTATGGTAAAAGTGCCAAATAAATACAATGCATTGTAATAAAAACTCACTAAGCATCCTAAACTTCCTTTCACCAAATATTCACCCTAAGTTCTCGCTAATCCATAAACAGGCAACTGTCATAAGGGAATGCTAAATCTAATTCATATTTTTCATGCTTCCCAACTTTCTCACCCTCCAACAAACCAAAATTAGAATCACAAACAAAACCATTGACGGAGCAAAAATGTCGGTAAAGATTTTCACTAAAATAGAGCGTTGTAAGTATAGATCTAAATCGACAATTAAACCTCAATCAATATTTATATTGTTTGTCACTTAAGCAAACCCAATAAAATTAACCGAAGTATTAAACCTCGGGTCGTCTCTCAAGGAATTTCAGGGAAGTGTAGTTATTATTGTTTATGGGAAAGTATATTTTTGGGTTTTGAAATAAGGAACAAGGAATGTAAATGACAAGAAAATAAACTAACAACTAAGAAAATTCCTAGCAAGGGTTGAGAATTGGAATTCCTATCCTCATTATCATTGTCAATTGTGAAGGTAATAGCAAAATGCTCTCACTTAGTTAACCTCTAACAATTGAAGGAAATTCAAGTGAGTAAATCAACTTGAGTTCACAAGTCCTAATCAAAGACTAGAGTTAGTGAAGCTCAAGCCAACTAGCAACTTTCAATCACCAACCAATATGAGACTTTGACAATTCAAGAGTCTACAAATTACTCAATCCAAGTTAAGAATACAAAAAGCTAAATTAAAATCCACCTAAGCATTTTATCAAACACTTGGAAGGCACAAAATAAAAGCATAGAAAAGCAATAAGAGAATGTAACATCACTAACAATTCCAAAGGAATAATAATAGCAAAGCAATTGAACAATAAAAAACATGAAATATGAATTGCATTAATATGGAGTAAAGGAAACAAAAGGAATTCACAAACTAAATTGGCAACATAAAGGAATCAACAACGGAAATTGATAAACTAAAGCAATAGAACTAATGAAAGTAAAAGAAACCTAAATTAAAGCAAGGTAGAAATCTGAAATTGAGAAAAAATAAACCTAGAAACCCTAAAACGTAGAGAGAGGAGCCTCTCTCTCTAGAAAACTACATCTAAAACCTAAAGTGTATGAATAATGAAAGTGAATGAATGAGTCCCCCACTGTAGCCTCTAATCTGTGTTTTCGGACATGAAACTGGGTCCAAAACAGTCCAGAAATCGCCCCCAGTATTTTCTGATATCTGCAGCATGTGACGCTTTGTCACGCGTACGCGTCGCCCACGAGTACGCGTCGCTGAACAAAATCCTGGTTACGCGTACGCGTCATCCACGCGTACGCATTGCTTGTCTACCTAGTCACGCGTACGTGTCACCAACGTGTACGCGTCGCTGCTAGCTTCTCAAAACTTCAACTTCTTGTGTTCCTTCTATTTTTGCATGCTTCCTTTCCATCCTCTAAGCCATTTCTGCCCTGGAAAACCTGAAATCACTTAACACACATATCAAGGCATCGAATGGTAATAAGAGAGGATTAAAATTAGCAAATTTAAGGCCAAAGAAGCATATTTTCAATCATACCACAAAATTAGGAAGGAAAATGTAAAACATGCGAATTATATGAATAAGTGTGAGAATAATGGATAAAATCCACTCAATTCAGTATAAAATAAACGGTAAAATAGCGGTTTATCAATCTCCCCACACTTAAACATTAGCATGTTCTCATGCTAAGCTCAAGAGAAACTATAAAAGAGTAAAGAGGAATGGTAGAATGTATGAAATGCAACCTATCTATATGAATGTAACTAAATCTAAAATGCTTCTACCTACTTGGTTAAAAGTAAATCAAATTCTCCAAGAAAAAATATGAAATGGTTTCCACTAATTCAAATCATAAATTGAAGTACAAATAAACTTGCAAGAAGAAAGCTCGTGAAAGCCAGGGACAAAGAATCGAGCATCGAACCCTCACCGGAAGTGTGTACTCTCTAATCTCTCAAGTGTTTAAGGTTCGATTCTCTCAATTCTCTATTAATCTTGCTTTCTAAGGCTTGCTCTTCTTCTACCAATCAACAAAATTTTAATGCACAAATACACATATCAAGAGGTATTTTAAGGGTTGTAATGGGGTTAGGGTCAAGGTAGGATTGTATTTGGTCAAGTGGACTAAAATCTGAATCCTTGATTAACTTAAACTTCCAACCTAACGTAAGACAATCCATGTAATCAGAATATAAAATCTAACTACCCATTAACTATGTTTTCCACATATTCATGCATCCCAATTTTGAGTACATTACATATGCATTGCTATCACCATTTACTTTGGGGCATTTTTGTTCTCTTTTATTATTTGCTCTTTTTCTTTTCTTTTTCTTTTTTTTCATTATTCATTTTTTTCAGTGAATTAATGCATATGATTAAGGTATTGAATGCATAAACATGTCTTCAACATTCTTTGCACATTTTTACAAAAAGTATACAACACCCAATTCTCAAACCAAATATTCCTAACCAAATTTCCCCACACTTAATTTATGAGCACTCTTACTAGTCTAAGCTAACCAAGGATTCAAATTAAGAACATTATTGTTTTCCGCTTAGAGTTAATGATGTGCTAAAGTAAAGAACAAAAGGGGTGAAATAGGCTCAACATTGGTTCACAAAGGATAATGAAAGGGTAATGCCATATGGGTATGTAAGCTATAATGAACAAAGGCCTCGATCACATAAGTGCATGCATACATAAAACAATGGAAATATAGAATCAAGCAAGATAAAGATCACAATTTTAGAGAGAATAACACACACCGAAACAAAATGTATTGGTTGATAAGATGCAACCAATCAATTAGGCTCAAAATCTCACAAGGTTGTGTGCTCTAGCTCTAAAACCATGTTTCAAATTAAATTTCTTCAAGCAAGTTTAACAAAAATTTTAATTCAAATTAGTGAAATGCTTTAGAAAGTTTCTTGAAAAGGAAAATATTACTTCAACCAAGTAGTAGCTAAATACAAGCAATTAACTACACATGCAATATATTATGCAATGCAACAGCTACTACAAAGAAAATTAAGAATTGGTGTTGAAAAGAAAGTAACTAACCCATGAAAGTTGGTATCAGCCTCCCCACACTTAAATATTACACCGTCCTCGGTGCATGCAAAGATGTGCAAGTGAACGGGGGTTGTGAGCTACAACTGCTGCGCTTTCTCCAAAGAATGTGCGGAGGGACTTGTTTGTCGTCCTATTCGAAAGCTTTTCCATTTCCCTCCTCAGTGGCCATCCTAAAAGAAGAGAAAAAGGAATAAGAATAACCCACAAACAAAAATATGCAAACAAATAAAATCTAGGTGGGCTAATGCCAAAGAATAATGAGGTTCTCAACAACATGGTAGCTACAACATGCAAGTGAGAAAACAATATAGGTGAATGGCATATCAATCAGCACTTGATGCAAGAGAAAATTCGAAGCATAAGTAAATGAAAATAATACTCGGAAGCATCAAGTTCAAACAAGAATTGACACAAACAAGATTAGTGATAAGCATGAGAGCAGTGGGTTCCATCGTAACTCAATGAAAATGAAGCACAAAAACAATGAATAAAGAGTCAGAAATGACTAAAGTACTAATCTTGTGTGTGTGGCACAAAGTTTAAATAGTAAGTAAGAAAGAATGGGTTGTGAAAGACAATATAAGTTCATGTCAATGCACAAGGAATACAAATGTCATAAAAGATTAACATTTACCTATAAATAATATCACCCATCAATATAAAACAAGTCACTAAGCACCAAAATAATGCCATAAAGATGGAACAGTTGAATAAGAATATTTAACACCAATGGAAAAATAGTAAACTTAGACAAGAAAATAAAAACATGCACAAAGTTAAAATGCAATGAATGAAAATATACAAATGAATTAAATAAAAGAGAATGAAAGAGAATAAGGGTGAGAAGTTAAAGAAATGAAGAAGAAGGAAGTAAGAAAGGAAGAAGAAAAGGAAGAAGAAAGCAAAGAGGAAAGAATAAGAAAGGAGAGAAGAAAGAAGTAAAATGGAGAATGGGACGCATGCATCACGCCTGCGCGTGGATGCCCCAAAAATGAAAAATGACGTGTGAGCATCGGCCACGCGTACGCATGACAACTGTTCGTGCCAGACGCACGGTTGCAGCACACCTCCAGCCCAACTTTATGTCCAATTACCAAATCACGCCGATTTTCATTCCATGCGTATGCGTCGCTGACGCTTACGCATGGATTGTCAAAATTGCAGGTGACGCATACGCATGGGTCACGCGTACGCGTGGGGTGGGCTGTGCGCCAAGCACCCCTCTTGCACAGTTCCTGCATAACTCTCTGTTCATTTTTCAAGAGTGCAAACCTACACATGACGCGTGCGCGTCATTAACGCTTACGTGTCATATGCACATTTTTTTTCTTTTTAAATAAACAAACAAGCTATGAAATTAATGCCAACATTATTAAACAAGTAAAATCATAACTTAAGCTGAATAAACCTCAAGTTATTACCAATATAAATAAAAGAGAAAATAGAAAGAATTTACTATGGTGGGGTGTCTCCCACGCACCTAGCACTTTTACTTACAGTCCTTAAGTTGGACTTTTAGTGAGCTCCTTGTCATGGGGGCTTGTGCTTGAACTCATCTTGAAACTTCCACTAATGCTTTGATTTCCAATAAACTCCAACACTTCCAAGTGAATTCACCAAGCCTTGATGAAGTTCTTCACAAGCTTTGAGCTCCCAAAGTTGATCTTCTTGTATACCGGGATCCCAAATCATGTTTCTATATCCATCTTTAAGTTGATCATCATTGTTCCAACCGGGTGGCAAGAAATCTGAATTCTCAATGAAGTACCAAACTCTTCTCTTAGATCCGACCAATTGATCACTAGTCCAACCCTTGCATCTAGCTCTTTAAATCTCAACCTTGATTAGCCTGATTTGTGACTCCAACCACTAAACATCCTTCTCTTACGCTTAATGCCACAAAGCCTCCTAAGTTGGCCATCCATTTCAAGCATACGATACTCAAGTGGGATAGTAAAGCTAATAGAGATAAGTTTTACCCACTCATATAAAGGAGTAGATGACAACCTAGGTAGAGAAGTCTCCAACGATCTTGACAAAGCATATTCAACTCCCGTCCATCCTTTTCGAAGGACTTCCACCTCCACATCATTCTCCAACTCAATCGGAGAGGGTTCTTTAAACTCGAGGAGTTCACTTGTAGATGCAAATTCATCACTAGGACGACTTGATTCATGATCATCGTCACCAAGGGAACTTGCTTCTTGATCTATTCCATCCAATTCTTCATAGGGAACATGCCGTGGAGGTTGTGCACTAACCTCCTCAACATCAAATTTAATCCTTTTGGAGGAATACACTACAACTCTAGATTCCCATGGAGGTTCAGTATCTCCTAAGTCTTCAACCACTTCTTCATCTTCAACAAGTACGAATTCCTCCAATTGTTCCAATACAAAACCACATTCCACATTTTCCACCAGAGTTTCTAATTTTTCCTTCATGCTATGCTCCTCATTAGATTCTCCACATGCGGCCATGAGGGTACTTTGAGTATCGAAGCGCATTGAAGCTAAATTACCTACTACCTCGGTCAAAGTAGCTATGAACTCTAGTGTCATACTTTGCATCTCTCTTTGCTCTTGAAGAAGAACATCAAAAGTGTCATCCATTGGAGATTGGGGTGGATATGAGGGTTCACTGCTTGGGAGAAAAGGTTCATGATAGGAGGGTGGTTCATCATGATAAGGATGTAGCGGTTCAACACTCTCCATCTTTTCTACTTGTTGCACAACACATTTCAGTCCCTTGTTCTCAAGATGAGATTTGTTAGCCATGAGAGCTTCGTGTGCTTTTCGGCTTTCTTCTCACTCCATTTGATGGATGGTTGCTTGAAGTCGATCCATTGCTTCCTTAAAATGATCCCGTGACTCTTGTTTTGCTTGGCTAACATAATTATGATCATATTGTGGTTGAAAGTTCACATACATTGGAGGTGGTGTATATTGAAATGGTGGTTCTTAGGAGTAATTGGGTTGGAATTGGGGTGGCTCTATGTATGGTTCATTTGGCTCATAAGGTGGTTGGTATGGTGGATATGGATTAGGACCATATGGAAGTGTTTGATTGTAGGGGCCCTGTGAGTATGGTGGTTGAGGGCTATATTGAGGAAGGGACTCATAGGTATACGGTGGTGGTTGTTGATTGTCACGAAGAGGTCCACCATAACCATTGTTTTGGTATGCATCATGGAATGGTTGTTGCTCATAGTGCATTGAAGGGGGTTGTTGTCAAGAGGGTTGATCAAATCCTTGTGGCTCCTCCCATATTCGATTGTGCCATCCTTGATGCAAGCCTTCATTGTAATCTCCACTTCCTACAACATAATTGTAACCAAACTCATAGTCAAAGGGGTGAGAATTCATGATAGCGAGAGAAAATAAAAATAAAAACTAACAAGAAATAATGAAAATAAACTCCTAAAACTAGAAATAACTAACAAAGAAACGAAAAGGCAAACATATTCACAATATTCACAATAACCAATAATAAGGTACACATTTGCAATTCCCCAGCAACGACGCAAAAAATTTGATAGAGGAAAATTTTGGTAAAGATTTTCACTAAAATAAAGCATTGCAAGTATAGTTCTAAACTGACAATTAAACCTCAATCAATATTTATATTGTTTGTCACTTAAGCAAACCCAATAAAATTAACTGAAGTATTAAACCTCGGGTCGTCTCTCAAGAAATTGCAGGGAATTGTAGTTATTTTTTGTTATGGGAAAGTATATTTTTGGGTTTTGAAATAAGGAACAAGGAATGTAAATGACAAGAAAATAAACTAACAACTAAGAAAATTCCTAGCAAGGGTTGAGAATCAGAATTCATATCCTCATTATCATTGTCAATTGTGAAGGTAATAGCAAAATGCTCTCACTTAGTTAACCTCTAACAATTGAAGGAAAGTCAAGTGAGTAAATCAACTTGAGTTCACAAGTCCTAATCAAAGACTAGAGTTAGTGAAGCTCAAGCCAACTAGCAACTTTCAATCACCAACCAACAAGAGACTTTGACAATTCAAGAGTCTCCAAATTACTCAATCCAAGCTAAGAATACAAAAAGCTACATTAAAATTAACCCAAATATTTTATCAAACACTTGGAAGGCACAAAATAAAAGCATAGAAAAGCAATAAGAGAATGTAACATCTAGGACTAACAATTCCAAAGGAATAACAATAGCAAAGCAATTGAACAATAAGAAACATGAAATATGAATTGCATTAATATGGAGTAAAGGAAACAAAAGGAATTCACAAACTAAATTGGCAACATAAAGGAACCAACAAGGGAAATTGATAAACTAAAGTAATAAAACTAATGAAAGTAAAAGAAACCTAAATTAAAGCAAGGTAGAAATCTAAAATTGAGAAGAAATAAACCTAAAAACCCTAAAACCTAGAGAGAGGAGAGAGCCTCCCTCTCTAGAAAACTACATCTAAAACCTAAAGTGTATGAATAATGAAAGTGAATGAATGATTCCCCCACTCTGAAGCCTCTAATCTGTGTTTTCAGGCTTGAAACTGGGTCCAAAATAGCCCAGAAATCGCCCCAAGCATTTTCTGATATCTGCAGCATGTGACGCTTTGTCACGCGTACGTGTCGCTGAACAAAATCTTGGTCACACGTACGCGTCATCCACGCGTATGCATCACTTGTCTGCATGGTCACGCGTACGCATCACCTATGCGTACGCGTCTCTGCCAGCTTTTCAAAACTTCAACTTCTTGTGTTCCTTCCACTTTTGCATGCTTCCTTTCCATCCTCTAAGCCATTCCTGCTCTGGAAAACCTCAAATCACTTAACACACATATCACGGCATTGAATGGTAATAAGAGAGGATTAAAATTAGCAAATTTAAGGCCAAAGAAGCATGTTTTCAATCATACCACAAAATTAAGAAGAAAAATGTAAAATATGCGAATTATATGAATAAATGTGAGAATAATGGATAAAATCCACTCAATTCAGTACAAAATAAACTGTAAAATAGTGGTTTATCAATCATCACCAGCTATTCTGTCTTAGCAATTCTATATTAATACCTCATATCCTCACCTGAAGCAAGTGAAATCACTTCACTGCATCTACCCAGGGAGCTCAAATTATATCATTATCAACCTGGAGTAGTGAAATCACTTCACTACGTCTACCCAAGGAGCTCAATTACCTCATTTAATAATCATCATCATGATTCAATTACATCATCAACTCATCTCATCAAGAACAACCCTCAGCGTCAACCGACACTAGCATGAGGGACCTCTCAGTTGTACAAACACAAGCAATACAGGCAAGTAATACACAATAAGGTACAAGTAAAACAAGTAGCACATAATCAGGTAACATAGCATATATGATATAGCAATCCAAAACAATTAGGCAAACCCAAATAATTCCAACATATACAAATGATGTATGCCTGTCCTTTGACTGATGAGTCTCATCTGTCGGTTATAAAGCCAACCCGACAAGTCCTGGTAGCTAACCATTAGACTGTCCCTCTGTCGCGTATCCCTAACTTGAGTAATTCTCAATCATAAACATAATCATAACCATAATCATACAACACCCACGCTAGTGTTTATCCACGGGGGCGAGCTCATCCAGAACTTTCACAGTATCCGGCAACACTTACATAGGGTCAGCAGAGTATCGAGTCTCAACATGGAGCACGTGGTGGCTAGTCACTGCTTTCATCCAGGGAAACTCGTATCTTAGATAATCATTTCACATTCATTCATAACATTCCATAATCATTCATCATGACCATATCGTCACTTATACATCACATGATTGAACATTTTATACATCACTCATCATAATCCGGGGCAAGTGGAGGCGAAACCACAACCATTGCGTCCACCCGAAGAGCCTCTATACTAACCAACCTGAAGCAAGTGGAATCCTTGCATCTTGGTGCAATTTTTGCAACCACAAGCAAACCGGCAAGTGCACCGGGTCATACCAAGTAATACCTTAGGCGAGTGAGGGTTGATCCCACGAGGATTGATGGATTAAGCAACAATGGTAAGTGATTTACTTAGTTAGGCAAGCAGAAAAGAATGTTGGATGTTCAAAGAGCATTAAACAATAATAAAAAATATCATAATGCAAGCAGTAAAGAAGTTGTGAAATATATATGGAGAAATAGTTAAGGCTTCAGAGTTATCTATTTTCCTGATTAACTTTTCTTATTAACTATTTTAATCATGCAAGATTTAATTCATGGCAAACTATTTATGACTAGACCCTAATTCCTTAGACCTTCCTAGTCTCCTCTAAAATTCATCAACTAGCAATTCCTTGGTCAATTAATTCCAATTAGAGAGTGATGATCAAATTCCAGTTTATATGCCATAAGAATCCTAATTATCCAAAAATAAGGAGATTATATGTCACGTATCCCGTTAAATACAAACAATTAGAAATTCAGGATAATATGTTTTCAAGCTGTTGTTCAAGTAAAGAGTTTTTCAAGTTATACAAGAACTCAATTAGAACATGGGTCATACTTCCGTTCCACCTAAATTCATAGAATAAAGAACGAAAACAATTCTTGAAATATAAATTAAAACATGAATTAAAATAGAAAAGTAATAATGTCAATCCATACAATAGACAGAGCTCCTAACCGTAACAATGGAGGTTTAGTTTCTCATGAATCAGAGAAGAAAACTAGGATTCAAGTAAACCTGAAGTACAAAATGTTATGGAATGCGAAATGTAAATTGGAATAGAATCCCCGAATGGAATCCCCCGGAATCCCCCTAAAGAAGAAAAGTTTCTCCTTTTATAACTAATCCTAATTAATTTAAAATCAAATATCTAAAATTAAGATAATATCTTTTCCTCTTTTCAAATTCAAATTTTAATCAGAATCAATTAAATAATCCACGCCTTGTAACATGGGGACCACTTGGCTTCACTGGATCCGCGCCTAACTTGGCAGAGAGTTGCGCCTTACTTGAGTGCCAAAATGGGGCCCAGAAATTTTCCCAGCATTTTCTGCATTTTTTGCACATGGCGCATGTCACGCGTACGCGTTGATGGTCTATTCTGCGTGTCACGCGTACGCGTCGCTGTGCAACTTCGCTTTTCACCCGTACACATCAGGCACGCGCACGCGTCACCATGGAAAGCTCCAAATCACGCGCACGTGTCAGGTATGCGCACGCGTCGTTCCTTGCTGTCATCTCCTTTAATTCTTGTGCTGCAGAAACTCCATCAAATCCAGCTGAATGCTACCTAAAATAAACAGAATTGCACAAGACTCAAAGTAGCATCCATAGTGGCTAAAAGATAATTAATTCTTGATTAAACTTAATAATTTAAATGCAAATTCACTAGGAAAAGATGAGAAAGATGTTCACGCATCACAACACTAAACTTGAATTGTTGCTTGTCCTCAAGCAACCAAACTAATATAGGCTAAGGATGTGAATTTGCATGAGAATGAGAGTTCGATTAAGCTCAAGTCTATTCTTAAAATGAGATTTATTCATTGTAATTTTGAACAGTTTTGGCATCTCACTCTCCTTAGAATCAAAGGAATGTCAGTGTCATTCGAAATTAGAATCCGGATCATGTTATGAATTCTCTGATCTTTATACTCCAGTTTAATCCTTGAACACAACATGATTTCCTTTAATTTATTTTTCTTTGGTGATTTGCACCTTGAGCCTAGCCGTGACTTTAAATATTTTTTCTCAAGGGTTACTTGACACAGAAACACCACAAACACTTAACTGGGGAACTTCCTTTAAGTTCTGATTTTCCTTTTAGTTACTCCCAGACAGTGATGCTCAAAACCTTTGGCATACTCTGTTAAACGCACTTGGTCTCGACTCTAAGTGTTCTGTCTCAAGGATTACTTGACACAATCATACCACAAGCATATGACTAGGGAAACAACTCTTTGAGCTTTTAATCATGTCTAACCTCCCTAGTCATTGATGCTTAGAGCCTTGGACCTTGCTTTTATTATTATATATATATTTTTTCTTTTTCTATTTCTTTTGCTTCAAAGATTAAACTTTTGGTTATTTCAGAGAATTCATAATAATTTTCTAGATTTCTGTTCCTTGTACATTGATGAGCGGGTAATTTATACGCTTTTTGGCATTGTTTTTAGTATGTTTTTAGTATGTTTTAGTTAGTTTTTATTATATTTTTATTAGTTTTTAGTTAAAATTCACTTTTCTGGACTTTACTATGAGTTTGTGTGTTTTTCTATGATTTCAGGTATTTTCTGGCTGAAATTGAGGGACCTGAGCAAAAATCTGATTCAGAGGCTGAAAAGGACTGCAGATGCTGTTAGATTCTGACCTCCCTGCACTCGAAGTATATTTTCTGGAGCTACAGAAGCCCAATTGGCGCGCTCTTAATTGCGTTGAAAAGTAGACATCCTGGGCTTTCCAGCAATATATAATAGTCTATACTTTGCCCGAGATTTGATGGCCCAAACCGGCGTTCCAAATCAGCTCAAGACTGCCCGGCGTTAAACGCCAGAACTGGCACAAAAATGGGAGTTAAACGCCCAAACTGGCACAAAAGCTGGCGTTTAACTCCAAGAAAAGTTTCTACACATAGAAGCTTCAATGCTCAGCCCAAACACACACCAAGAGGGCCCGGAAGTGTATTTTTATATCATTTATTCATTTTTGTAAACCCTAAGCTACTAGTTCTCTATAAATAGGACCTTTTGCTATTGTATTTTCATCTTGGTTCTTCTGGTTCCCTCTCTGGGGCCGAAGCCAATGATCACCATTATCACTTATGTATTTTCAACGGTGGAGTTTCTACACACCATAGATTAAGGTGTGGAGCTCTGCTGTACCTCGAGTGTTAATGCAATTACTATTGTTCTTCTATTCAATTCAACTCATTCTTGTTCTAAGATATTCATTCGCACCCAAGAACATGATGAATGTGATGAATATGTGACGCTCATCATCATTCTCACTTATGAACGTGTGCCTGACAACCACTCCCGTTCTACAAGCAAACAAGGCTTGAATGTTTATCTCTTGGATTCCTTAATCAGAATCTTCGTGGTATAAGCTAGAATTGATGGCGGCATTCAGGAGAATCCGGAAGGTCTAAACCTTGTCTGTGGTATTCTGAGTAGGATTCGAGGATTGAATGACTGTGACGAGCTTCAAACTCTTGAAGGCTGGGCGTTAGTGACAGACGCAAAAGAATCACTGGATTCTATTCCAACCTAATTGAGAACCGACAGATGATTAGCCGTGCTGTGATAGAGCGTGTTGAACATTTTCACTGAGAGGACGGGACTGTAGCCATTGACAACGGTGATGCCCAACATACAGCTTGCCATGGAAAGGAGTAAGAAGGATTGGATGAAGACAGTAGGAAAGCAGAGAGACGGAAGGGACAAAGCATCTCCATAAGCTTATCTGAAATTCTCACCAATGAATTGCATAAGTATCTCTATCTTTACTTTATGTTTTAGCATTAATCCTCCATAACCATTTGAATCCGCCTAACTGAGATTTACAAGATGACCATAGCTTGCTTCATACCAACAATCTCCGTGGGATCGACCCTTACTCGCGTAAGGTTTATTACTTGGACGACCCAGTGCACTTGCTGGTTAGTTGTGCGAAGTTGTGATAAAGAGTTGAGATTGCAATTGAGCGTACCATGTTGATGGTGCCATTGATGATCACAATTTTGTGCACCAAGTTTTTGGCGCCGTTGCCGGGGATTGTTTGAGTTTGGACAACTGACGGTTCATCTTGTTGCTTAGATTAGGTATTTTTCTTCAGAATTTTTAAGAATGAATTCTAGAGTTTCAAGGTGATGTTTTCATCATCACCAAAGCTGATTGATTCTCATAAATTTAGCTCTTGAATGCAATGTCCTGCTGAAGCTTGGCTAGCCATGTCTAATTTCTTTAGACTAAAGCTTTAGACTAACATTGCATGATTCCTGGAATTCTCATTAAGAATTTTGATATCCTTATTTTCTTTTCCACATAAATTTCAAAAAATCCAAAAAAATTACAAAATCATAAAAACCAAAACTATTTCTTGTTTGAGTCTAGTGTCTCATTTTATGTTTGGTGTCAATTGCATGTGTCTTCATTGATCTTCAAGTTGTTCTTGATGATTTCCTTGCTCTGATCTTTAAATTCTCTTGTCTTGAGTGTTTTGTTGTTTCTCATATGCATTCTCAACTTGTTAGTGTCAGTAGTATACAAACTTCTAAGTTTGGTGTCTTGCATGCATTGTTTATTTGATCTTAGTTTCATTTTGATTATTTCTCATTATTAAAAATCCAAAAAAAATTTTAATTTGTGTCTTTTCAAGTCAATAATACAGAGAATTGAAGATTCAGAACATACAGCAGAGGAATTACACAGAAAAAGCTGGGCGTTCAAAATGCCCAGTAAGGAAGGAAAACTGGCGTTTAAACGCCAGCCAGGGTACCTGGCTGGGTGTTTAACGCCCAAAAGGGTAATATTTTGGGCGTTAAACACCAGAATGTATACCATTCTGGGCGTTTAACGCCAGGATGGCACAAGAGGGAAGATTTTTGTTTTTAATGCAAATTTTTTTCAAGTTTTCAAAATTTTTCAAAATTAAATCTTTTTCAAATCATATCTTTTCAATCATATCTTTTCAAAATTAATTTCTCTTCATTTTCAAAAATACTTGCTAACAATTAATGATTTGATTCAAACATTTCAAGTATGTTGCCTTTTCTGTTGAGAAAGGTTTAATATTTGAATCATATCTTTTCTTGTTAGCCAAGTCATTAATTTTAAAAATCAAATCTTTTTAAATTGTTTTTCAATCATATCTTTTTAATCATATCTCTTTAAAACCATAACTTTTCAATCATATCTTTTTAATCACATCTTTTTCAAAATAGTTTTCAATCATATCTCTTTGATTTCCAATTTCAAAATCTTTTTCGAAATCACTTTATTTCTTTCTCAATCTTAGTTTTCAAAAATCAATTACCATTTTTTCAAAATTTCTTTTAATTAATTCACTTTAATTTTCGAAAATTTCTTTCCCTCTTCTCACATCCTTCTATTTATGGACTAACACTTCTCCTCAATGCACAATTCGAACTCTATCCCTCTTGATAAGTTCGAATTCTTCTACCTTCTCCTTCTATTCTTCTTTTCCTCTGACACATCAAGGAATCTCTATACTGTGACATAGAGGATTCCATACTTTCTTGTTCTCTTCTCTTTCATATGAGCAGGAGCAAAGACAAAAGCATTCTTGTTGAGGCTGACCCTGAACCTGAAAGGACCTTGAAGCGAAAGCTAAGAGAAGCTAAAGCATAACTGATGAGCGGATAATTTATACGCTTTTTGGCATTGTTTTTAGGTTATTTTTAGTAAGTTTAAGCTACTTTTAGGGATGTTTTCATTAGTTTTATGTTAAATTCACATTTCTGGACTTTACTATGAGTTTGTGTATTTTTCTGTGATTTCAGGTAAATTCTGGCTGAAATTGAGGGACTTGAGCAAAACTCTGAAAAAGGCTGACAAAAGGACTGCTGATGCTGTTGGAATCTGATCTCCCTGCACTCGAAATGGATTTTCTGGAGCTACAGAACTCCAATTGGCGCGCTCTCAACGGCGTTGGAAAGTAGACATCCAGGGCTTTCCAGCAATATATAATAGTCCATACTTTGCACGAAGAAAGACGACGTAACTTGGTGTTGAACGCCAAGTACATGCTGCTGTCTGGAGTTAAACGCCAGAAAGACGTCATAATCCGGAGTTGAACGCCCAAAACACGTTATAACTTGGAGTTCAACTCCAAGAAAGGCCTCAAGTCGTGGATAGCTTTAGTCTCAGCCCCAGCACACACCAAGTGGGCCCCAGAAGTGGATTTCTGCATCAATTATCTTAGTTTACTCATATTCTGTAAACCTAGGTTACTAGTTTACTATTTAAACAAGTTTTAGAGACTTATCTTGTACCTCATGACATTTTCAGATCTGAATTACATATTTTTTGACGGCATGAGTCTCTAAACTCCATTGTTGGGGGTGAGGAGCTCTGCGGCGTCTCGATGATTTAATACAATTCCTTTGTTTTCCATTCAAACACGCTTGTTCTTATCTAAGATGTTCATTCGCGCTTAATTATGGAGAAGGTGATGATCCGTGACATTCATCACCTTCCTCAATCCATGAACGTGTGTCTGACAACCACCTCCGTTCTACATCAGATTGAATGAGTATCTCTAAGATTCCTTAATCAGAATCTTCGTGGTATAAGCCGGAATGATGGCGGCATTCATGAGAATCCGGAAAGTCTAAACCTTGTCTGTGGTATTCCGAGTAGGATTCTGGGATTGAATGACTGTGACGAGCTTCAAACTCCTGAAGGCTGGGCGTTAGTGACAGACGCAAAAGAATCAATGGATTCTATTCCAACCTGATTGAGAACCGACAGATGATTAGCCGTGCTGTGACAGAGCATAGGAACGTTTTCACTGAGAGGATGGGAGGTAGCCATTGACAACGGTGACACCCTACATAGAGCTTGCCATGGAAGGAACCCTGCGTGTGGGAAGAGGACTTCAAGGAAAAGTAGAAATTCAAAGGACAACGCATCTCCAAAACTCCAACATATTTCTCATTATTGCACACCAAGTAACGATTTGATTCTCTCTTATTTTTCTAATAATTTTAAATACTTTGACTTCTTACAATTAAATCCAAATAATTTTATTGGCCTCCTGACTAAGATTAATAAAATAAACATTGATTGCTTCAAACCAATAATCTCCGTGGGATCGACCCTTACTCACGTAAGGTATTACTTGGACGACCCAGTGCACTTGCTGGTTAGTTGTGCGAATCACAAATTCGTGCACCAAGTTTTTAGTGCCGTTGCCGGGGATTGTCGAGTTTGAACAATTGAAGGCTTATTTTATTTCTTAGATTAGGAATAATTTATTTTTATAGAGTCATTAAATTTTGATAGGATAGTTTCTTTTCAAAAAAATTTCTTTTCAAAAATATTATTTTTCTTAATTAATTGTTAATTTTTCGTGAGTTTAGTGTCTTATTCTAAGTTTGGTGTTAATTGCATATTTTATATTTTCTTTAAAATTTTCGTGTTAGTGTTCTTGGTTCTTCCTTGATCTTCAAGTTGTTCTTGTTCATTTTTCTTGATTGATCTTTAATTTTTCTTGTTTTGTGTCTTTTCTTGTTTTTCTTGTGCTTTTTCAAAACAGTAACTTTCAAAAATTTTTACTTGTATCCATAAATCTAACACATTTTTAAAATCAACTCTGAAGTTGCTGCCCATTTTGCTGGAGCTTTAGTAGTTGTTCTTCATAATTGGGTATCTTCTTTGGAATCTTTTTCAAAAATAATTTTTCTTTTATTGAATCTTGTGCCAAACTTTAAGTTTGGTGTTTTCTTGTTAAGTTTTCTTTAATTTTCAAAAATTTATCTTGGTTTTCTAAAAATTTTAAGTTTGGTGTTCTTTCTTTTGTTCTTGGTGTTCTTGTGAATTTTCAAAGTGTTCTTGAGCCTTTCTTGTGCTTTGATCTTAAAATTTTTAAGTTTGGTGTTCCTTGGTGTTTTCCCACCAAAATTTTCGAAAATAAGGAATATTGGATCTAAAAATTTTAAATCTTGTGTTTTTTTTTTGCACACTTTTCTCTTTCATCATAAAATTCAAAATTCAAAAAAAAAATATATACTTTCTAACTAATTTTGAACTACATTTTTCGAAAATTTTATATAAAAATTCAGATTTCAATTTCGAAATATTTTCAATTTCTTTTATTTGTCTTGTTTTTATTTTTATTTTATAAAAATTAATTTTTTTTATAAAATAAATAATAGCAACATACACATCATCTCTTTTATTCCATCATGGAATTAAGTGGGAATGATCAGTCCAGGAGGACTCTGGGGTCTTATGCTAACCCCACTACTGCTTCATATGGGAGTAGTATCTGTATACCCTCCATTGGAGTTAGTAGCTTTGAGTTGAATCCTCAGCTCATTATCATGGTGCAGAAAAACTGCCAGTATTCTGGTCTTCCACATGAAGAACCTACAGAGTTTCTGGCACAATTTTTACAAATTGCTGACACAGTACATGATAAAGAAGTGGATCAGGATGTCTACAGATTATTACTGTTTCCATTTGCTGTAAAAGATCAAGCTAAGAGATGGTTAAATAACCAGCCTAAGAACAGCATAAAAACATGAAAGCAGCTGTCAGAAAGATTCCTGAATCACTATTTCCCTCCAAAACGGATGACACAGCTAAGGCTAAGCATCCAAGGCTTCAAACAAGGAGATAATGAATCTCTTTATGATGTCTGGGAGAGATACAGAGAGATGCTAAGAAAATGCCCCTCTGAAATGTTTTCAGAATGGGTGCAATTAGACATCTTCTACTATGGGCTTACAGAAAAAGCTCAGATTTCTCTAGACCACTCAGCTGGTGGATCTATACATATGAGAAAAACAATTGAAGAAGCTCAAGAGCTTATTGATACAGTTGCCAGAAATCAGCATCTGTACCTAAGCAGTGAACCTTCCATGAAAGAAGAAGCTAAAACAGTAACTGCTGAACTCAGTCCTGTGGATCAAGTTAATGAATTTAATCAACAATTAGACTTTCTAACTCAGCAGCTAGCTGAATTCAAGGAAATATTACAGGAAACAAGAATGGCTAACAGGAATATGGAAGTGCAATTAAAGCAGACAGAAAAGCAACTGTCAAAACAAATAGCAGAAGAATGTCAAGCAGTTCAATTAAGAAGTGGGAAAACATTAAATACCTCACCTCAAAGCAGCAGGAAACCAAGAAATGAACAATTGGTTACTCAAAATCCCTCTGAGGACAGTCAGAGCCCAGAGAGGAATAAAGCTGGCGCTGAACGCCCAGACCATGCTCATTCTTGGCGTTCAACGCCAGAAACAAGCATGAATCTGGCGTTGAACGCCCAAAGGGAACATGGTTCTGGCGTTCAAACGCCAGTAACAAGCAAGGAGGTGGCGTCTAACGCCACTCCAGCTTCCACCCTTGGCATTCAAATGCCAGTGGGGGATCAGTCACATACAAGTGCTGATGACAACCCTTCTAAAAAGGCTTCCCAACCTACTCCTGTAGGTAATAAACCTGCAGCAACTAAGGTTGAGGAATACAAAGCCAAAATGCCTTATCCTCAAAAACTCCGCCAAGCGGAACAAGATAAGCAATTTGCCCGCTTTGCAGACTATCTCAGGACTCTTGAAATAAAGATTCCGTTTGCAGAAGCACTTGAGCAAATACTCTCTTATGCTAAGTTCATGAAAGAGATCTTAAGTCATAAGAAGGATTGGAGGGACACTGAAAAAGTTTACCTTACTGAGAAATGCAGTGCAGTCATTCTGAAAAGCTTACCTGAGAAGCTTAAAGATCCTGGGAGCTTTATGATACCATGCACATTAGAGGGTACTTGTGCCAAGCAAGCTTTATGTGATCTTGGGGCAAGTATCAACCTAATACCTGCATCTACTATCAGAAAGCTTGGTTTGACTGAAGAAATCAAACCAACCAGGATATGTCTTCAACTTGCTGATGGCTCCATTAAATACCCATCAGGTGTGATTGAAGACATGATTGTCAAGGTTGGGCCATTCACCTTTCCTACTGACTTTGTGGTGCTGGAAATGGAGGAGCACAAGAGTGCAACTCTCATTCTAGGAAGACCTTTCCTAGCAACTGGCCGAACCCTCATTGATGTCCAAAAAGGGGAAGTAACCTTGAGAGTCAATGAGGAGGAGTTCAAGTTGAATGTTGTCAAAGCCATGCAACATCCAGACACCCCAAATGACTGTATGAGTGTTGATATCATTGACTCTCTGGTAAGAGAGGTCAATATGGCTGAGAGTCTCGAATCAGAGCTAGAGGACATATTTAAAGATGTTCAGCCTGACCTGGATGAATCAGAGAGAATAGTAGAACCTCTGAAAATCCTCAGGAAGAGGAGAAACCTCCTAAACCCGAGCTCAAACCATTACCACCATCCCTGAAATTTGCATTTCGGGGAGAAGGTGATACTTTTCCTGTAATCATAAGCTCTACCTTAGAGCCACAGGAAGAGGAAGCACTAATTCAAGTGCTAAGGACACACAAGACAGCTCTTGGGTGGTCCATCAGTGATCTCAAGGGCATTAGCCCAGCCAGATGCATGCACAAGATCCTATTGGAAGGTGACGCCAAGCCAGTGGTTCAACCACAAAGGCGGCTGAACCCAGCCATGAAGGAAGTTGTGCAGAAGGAGGTCACTAAATTACTAGAGGCTGGGATTATTTATCCTATTTCTGACAGCCCCTGGGTAAGCCCTGTCCAAGTCGTCCCTAAGAAGGGAGGTATGACAGTGGTTCATAATGAAAAAAATGAACTGGTTCCTACAAGAACAGTTACAGGGTGGCGTATGTGTATTGATTATAGAAGGCTCAATACAGCCACCAGAAAGGATCATTTTCCTTTACCATTCATAGACCAAATGCTAGAAAGACTAGCAGGTCATGAATACTACTGATTCCTGGATGGATATTCAGGTTATAATCAAATTGCAGTAGATCCCCATGATCAAGAGAAAATGGCATTCACATGTCCATCTGGAGTATTTGCATACAGAAGGATGCCATTTGGCCTGTGCAATGCACCTGCAACTTTTCAGAGGTGCATGCTCTCAATTTTCTCTGATATGGTGGAAAAATTCCTGGAAGTTTTCATGGATGACTTTTCAGTATTTGGAGACTCATTCAGCTCCTGCCTTAACCATTTAGCACTTGTTCTGAAAAGATGCCAAGAGACTAACCTGGTTTTAAACTGGGAAAAATGTCACTTTATGGTGACTGAAGGAATTGTCCTTGGGCACAAAATTTTGAACAAGGGAATAGAGGTGGATCAAGCTAAGGTAGAAGTAATTGAAAAATTACCACCACCTGCCAATGTTAAGGCAATCAGAAGCTTTCTGGGGCATGCAGGATTCTATAGGAGGTTTATAAAGGATTTTTCAAAAATTGCCAAACCTCTGAGCAACCTGCTAGCTGCTGACACGCCATTTATATTTGATAAAGAGTGTCTGCAGGCATTTGAGACTCTGAAAGCTAAATTGGTCACAGCACCAATCATCTCTGCACCAGACTGGACATTACCATTTGAATTGATGTGTGATGCCAGTGACCATGCCATTGGTGCAGTGTTGGGACAAAGGCATGACAAGCTTCTGCATGTCATTTACTATGCCAGCCGTGTTCTAAATGATGCATAGAAGAATTACACAACCACAGAAAAAGAGCTACTTACAGTGGTTTACGCCATTGACAAATTCAGATCCTATTTAGTAGGATCAAAAGTGATTGTGTACACTGATCATGCTGCTCTTAAATATCTACTCACAAAGCAGGATTCAAAACCCAGACTTATAAGATGGGTGTTACTTCTGCAAGAGTTTGATATAGAAATAAGAGACAGAAAGGGGACAGAGAATCAAGTAGCAGATCACCTGTCCCAAATAGAACTAGTAGAAGGGGCGTCCCTCCCTCTCACTGAGATCTCTGAAACCTTTCCGGATGAGCAACTGTTTGCCATCCAGGAAGTGCCATGGTTTGCAGACATTGTAAACTACAAGGCAGTGAGATTCATACCCAAAGAGTACAGTAGGCTGCAATCAAAGAAATTGATCACAGATGCGAAGTACTATCTTTGGGATGAACCATATCTCTTCAAGAGATGTGCAGACGGAGTAATCCGTAGATGTGTACCTAAGGAAGAAGCACAAAAGATTCTATGGCACTGCCATGGCTCACAGTATGGAGGACATTTTGGAAGTGAGCGAACAGCCACAAGAGTCCTCCAAAGTGGCTTCTACTGGCCTACCCTTTATAAAGATTCCCGAGCGTTTGTGCTTAATTGTGACAGTTGCCAAAGATCAGGCAACCTACCTCACAGCTATGCCATGCCTCAACAAGGGATCTTGGAGATTGAGTTGTTTGATGTATGGGGCATTGACTTCATGGGACCTTTCCCACCATCATACTCAAACACTTATATTCTGGTGGCAGTGGATTATGTATCCAAATGGGTGGAGGCTATTGCAACACCCACTAATGACACTAAAACAGTGTTAAAATTCCTCCAGAAACACATCTTCAGCAGATTTGGTATCCCTAGAGTATTAATCAGTGATGGGGGCACTCATTTCTGCAATAAACAGCTTTACTCTGCCCTGGTACGTTATGGAGTTAGCCACAGGGTAGCTACTCCATATCACCCACAAACTAACGGGCAAGCTGAAGTCTCAAATAGAGAACTCAAAAGAATCCTGGAACGGACTGTAATTAACCGTAGAAGGGATTGGGCAAGAAGCTTGGATGATGCTCTGTGGGCATACAGAACAACATTCAAGACCCCTATAGGGACCTCTCCATACCAGCTTGTGTATGGAAAGGCGTGTCACTTGCCAGTGGAACTGGAACACAAGGCCTACTGGGCAACCAGATTCCTAAACCTTGATGCCAAGTTAGCTGGAGAAAAACGATTACTCCAGCTAAATGAGATAGAGGAATTTAGACTCAATGCTTTCGAGAATGCAAAAATTTACAAGGAGAAAGCAAAAAGATGGCATGATAAGAAATTGTCATCCAGAGTCTTTGAGGCGGGGCAGAAAGTTCTGCTATTTAATTCTAGGCTCAAATTATTCCCTGGGAAATTAAAATCCCGGTGGAGAGGTCCATATGTAATTACAAGTGTATCACCATATGGATACGTAGAGCTTCAGGATAATGACTCTAACAAAAAGTTCATTGTTAATGGACAGAGAGTTAAACATTATCTTGAAGGCAATTTTGAGCAAGAATGCTCAAAACTGAGGCTTGATTAAAAGCTCAGTAATAGTCCAGCTAATGACATTAAAGAAGCGCTTGCTGGGGAGGCAACCCAGCCATTCACAAAATTTAATTTTTAATTGTTTTTCTAAGTTGATTAAGTTTTACAGGTAGATGCCAGAGTATCTTCAAAAGGTGAAATAGCAATTGATTGAAGTCACAAAGTTACAAGGATTTGGAAGCTCACTGGCATGAAAAAGCCAGTAAAGAAACATTTTGGGCGTTGAACGCCCAAAAGAAGCACCCACTGGGCGTTCAACGCCAGTAAGGGTAGCCATCTGGGCGTTAAACGCCAGAAGGGAGCATCTTCTGGGCGTTGAACGCCAGAAAGAAGCACCTTCTGGGCGTTTAACGCCAGATTGTTAGCATCCTGGGCGTTCAGAAAAACGCCCAGTGTCAAAGGACTTCCTGGCGTTCAACGCCAGAAAGAAGCATCAGCTGGGCGTTGAACGCCCAGCAGAAGCAGAATTTGTGCGTTAAACGCCCAAAACATGCATCGTTTGGGCGTTTAACGCCAGGATGGTGGGAGGAGGTAAAAATTCGTTTTCTTTATATTTTTTCTAAATTCTTATGTTTCAATTCATGATTTCTTACATAAACATGTTTCAAATTGTCGTCCCTCATATCAAATTAGTTTTCTAAAAATCCTGATTTCTAAAAATCCATGTTTCAAAAATTTCAAATATATCTTAATCCATAAAGCCAAATTGTTTTCCAATCCAATCCAACTCTTTTAAGTTTGTTTTCAAAACTCAATTATCTTTTTAAAATCTTTTTCAAAATTAAAAAAATTCAGATCTATTTTTTAATTATTATTTAAATCTTTCCCTTTTTAACTATATCTTTTTCTTATCATATCTATCTTTTACAAATCATATCTTCTATCTTATCTTCTAAGTTCCCAGAGACGCCAATCACTCTAAACTACAAAGGAAAAAGTGAGATGCCAAAACTGTTCAGAAGCAAAAAGCTACAAGTCCCGCTCATCTAATTAAATTAATATTCATTGATATTCTGGAATTTATAGTATATTCTCTTCTTTTTATCCTAATTGATTTTCAGTTGCTTGGGGACAAGCAACAATTTAAGTTTGGTGTTGTGATGAGCGGATAATTTATACGCTTTTTGGCATTGTTTTTAGGTTGTTTTTAGTAAGTTTAAGCTACTTTTAGGGATGTTTTCATTAGTTTTTATGTTAAATTCACATTTCTGGACTTTACTATGAGTTTGTGTGTTTTTCTGTGATTTCAGGTAAATTCTGGCTGAAATTGAGGGACTTGAGCAAAACTCTGAAAAAGGCTGACAAAAGGACTGCTGATGCTGTTGGAATCTGACCTCCCTGCACTCGAAATAGATTTTCTGGAGCTACAGAACTCCAATTGGCGCGCTCTCAACGGCGTTGGAAAGTAGACATCCAGAGCTTTCCAAAATATATAATAGTCCATACTTTATTCGGAAATTAACGACGTAACTTGGCGTTGAACGCCAACTACATGCTGCTGTCTGGAGTTAAACGCCAGAAAAACGTCATGATCCGGAGTTGAACGCCCAAAACACGTCATAACTCAGAGTTCAACTCCAAGAGAAGCCTCAGCTCGTGAATTGATCAAAGCTCAGCCCAAACATACACCAAGTGGGCCCCAGAAGTGGATTTATGCATCAATTACCTACTCGTGTAAACCCTAGGAGCTAGTTTATTATAAATAGAACATTTAACTATTGTATTAGATGTCTTTTGACCACGTTCATCTTTGGTCTCAGTTTTGTATTATTCTTCATCTTAGGAGGCCATTGATCACGTTTTAGGGGGCTGGCCATTCGGCCATGCCTGAACCTCTTACTTATGTATTTTCAACAGTGGAGTTTCTGCACACCATAGATTAAGGGTGTGGAGCTCTACTGTACCTCAAGTTTCAATACAATTATTATTACTTTCTATTCAATTCTCTTCTATTCTTATTCCAAGATATACGTTACACTTAACTTTGATGAATGTGATGATCCGTGACACTCATCATCATTCTCACCTATGAACGCGCGTGACTGACAACCACTCCCGTTCTACCTTAGGCCGGGCGCATATCTCTTAGATTCCCCAACAGAATCTTCGTGGCATAAGCTAGATAGATGGCGGCATTCATGAGGATCCTGAAGGTCTAAACCTTGTCTGTGGTATTCCGAGTAGGATTCTGGGATTGAATGACTGTGACGAGCTTCAAACTCCTGAAGGCTGGGCGTGATGACAAGCGCAAAAGAATCAAGGGATTCTATTCCAACCTGATTGAGAACCGACAGATGATTAGCCGTGCTGTGACAGAGCATAGGAACGTTTTCACTGAGAGGATGGGATGTAGCCACTGACAACGGTGATGCCCTACATACAGCTTTCCATGGAAAGGAGTAGGAAGGATTGGATGACTGCAATAGGAAAGTAGAGATTCAAGAGGAGCACAGCATCTCCATACACTTATCTGAAATTCCCACTATTAATTTACATAAGTATTTCTAACCCTTTTATTTTCTATTTATTTATTAATTTTCGAAACCCAAAACTATTTAATCTGCCTAACTGAGATTTACAAGATGACCATAGCTTGCTTCATACCAACAATCTCTGTGGGATCGACCCTTACTCACGTAAGGTATTACTTGGATGACCCAGTACACTTGCTGGTTAAGTTGAACGGAGTTGTGAACTATGGTATTGGCATCATGTTTTTGGCGCCATTACCAGGGAATGAAAAGCAATGAATTTTGCAAAATGGAATAACAATTGAATCACAATTTCGTCCACCAAGTTTTTGGCGCCGTTGCCGGGGATTGTTCGAGTATGGACAACTGACGGTTCTTCTTGTTGCTCAGATTAGGTAATTTTCTTTTCAAAAATTTTTTTTTTCAAAAATCTTTTTCAAAATTTTTCTTTTCTTTTTCGTTTCTTTCAAAAAAATGTTTTTCGAAAAAAATCAATAAAAATACAAAAAAATTAGAAAATCATAAAAATAAAAAATATTTTGTGTTTCTTGTTTGAGTCTTGTGTTAATTTTTAAGTTTGGTATCAATTGCATGCTTTTAAAAAATTTTCTTGCATTTTTCGAAAATCCCATGCATTCATAGTGTTCTTCATGATCTTCAAGTTGTTCTTGATAAGTCCTCTTGTTTGATCTTGATGTTTTCTTGTTTTGTGTTGTTTGTTGTTTTTCATATGCAATTTTTGTTTGTTAGAGTCCATGCATTAAAGATTTCTAAGTTTGGTGTCTTGCATGTTTTCTTTGCATCAAAAATTTTTCAAAATTATGTTCTTGATGTTCATCATGATCTTCAAAGTGTTCTTGGTGTTCATCTTGACATTCATAGCATTCTTGCATGCATTCATTGTTTTGATCTAAAAATTTCATGCATTGAGTATTTTTGTTGTTTTTCTCTCTCATAATTAAAAATTCAAAAATAAAAAAAATATCTTTTCCTTATTTCCCTCCAAATTTTCGAAATTTTGGGTTGACTGGGTCAAAAAATTTTAAAATTAGTTGTTTCTTACAAGTCAAATAAAAAATTTCAATTTTAAAAATCTTATCTTTTCAAAATCTTTTTCAAAAATTATATCTTTTTCAATTTTTTTTCTATTTTTTTCGAAAATTTCAAAAATCTTTTTCAAAATATTTTCAAAATCTTTTTCTTATCTTTATATCATATTTTCGAAAATTAGCTAACAATTAATGTTATTGGTTCAAAAATTTGAAGTTTGTTACTTTCTTGTTAAGAAAGGTTCAATCTTTAAGTTCTAGAATCTTATCTTGTAATTTCTTGTTAGTAAAGTCAATTTTAAAATTAAATCTTTTTATCTTTTATCTTATCTTTCTCAAAAATTTTATCTTTTTCAAAATTTGATTTCAAAATATCTTATCTAACTTCTTATCTTCTTATCTTTTTCAAATTTAATTTCAATATCTTTTTCAATCAACTAACTAACTTTTTGTTTGTTTCTTATCTTTTTCAAAACCACCTAACTACTTTTCCCTCTCTAATTTTCGAAAATATCTCATCTCTTTTTCAAAAATTCTTTTTGTTTTAAATTTTAATTTTAATTATATTTTGTCTTTGATTTTCGAAAATTACTAACCCCTTTTTCAAAAATTATTTTCGAAATTTCTCCCTCTCTTTTCTTCTTCTATTTAATTAATTAATTACTAACACTTCTCTTCACCTCTCTTCATCTAAGAATCCGAACTTCTTATATCCCTTGTATTTGGATTCTTCTACCCCTTTCTCCTTCTACTAACATAAAGGAATCTCTATACTGTGACATAGAGGATTCCTCTTTCTTTTCTTGTTTCCTTCTCTTTCATATGAGCAGAAACAGGGAAAAAGGCACTCTTGTTGAAATTGATCCAGAACCTGAAAGGACTCTGAAGAGGAAATTAAGAGAAGCTAAATTACAACAATCCAGAAATAACCTTTCAGAAATTTTCGAACAAGAGAAGGAGATGGCAGCCAAAAATAATAATAATAATGCAAGGAGAATGCTTGGTGACTTCACAAAGCCAACGTCCAAGTTTGATGGAAGAAGCATCTCCATTCCTGCCATTGGAGCCAATAACTTTGAGCTGAAACCTCAGCTAGTTGCCTTAATGCAACAAAACTGCAAGTTTTATGGGCTTCCATCTGAAGATCCTTATCAGTTTTTAACTGAGTTCTTGCAGATCTGTGAGACTGTAAAGACAAATGGAGTTGATCCTGAAGTCTACAGACTCATGCTTTTCCCTTTTGCTGTAAGAGACAGAGCTAGAATATGGTTGGATTCACAACCTAAGGATAGCCTGGACTCCTGGGATAAGCTGGTCACTGCCTTCTTAGATAAATTCTTTCCTCCTCAAAAGCTGAGCAAGCTGAGAGTGGATGTTCAAACCTTCAAACAAAAGGATGGTGAATCCCTCTATGAAGCTTGGGAAAGATACAAGCAGTTGACCAAAAGATGTCCATTTGACATGTTTTCAGAATGGACCCTATTAGATATATTCTATTATGGTCTCTCTGAATTTTCGAAAATGTCATTGGACCATTCTGCAGGTGGATCTATTCACCTGAAGAAAACGCCTGAAGAGGCTCAAGAACTCATTGACATGGTTGCAAACAACCAGTTCATGTATACCTCTGAGAGGAATTCCATGAATAATGGGATACCTCAGAAGAAAGGAGTTCTTGAAATTGATGCTCTGAATGCCATATTGGCTCAGAACAAAGTGTTGACTCAACAGGTCAACATGATCTCTCAAAATCTGAATGGATTGCAACATGCATCCAACAGTACTAGAGAGGCAGCTTCTGAAGAAGCTTATGATCCTGAGAACCCTGCCATGGCAGAGGTTAATTACATGGGTGAACCATATGGAAACACCTATAACCCATCATGGAGAAATCATCCAAATTTCTCCCGGAAGGATCAACAAAAGCCTCAACAAGGCTTTAACAATGGTGGACGCAATAGGCTGAGCAATAGCAAGCCATATCCATCATCTTCTCAGCAACAGACAGAGAATTCTGAACAAAACACTTCTAATTTAGCCAATATAGTCTCTGATCTGTCAAAGGCCACTTTCAGTTTCATGAATGAAACAAGATCCTCCATTAGAAATTTGGAGGCACAAGTGGGCCAGCTGAGTAAGAAAGTCATTGAAACTCCTCCCAGTATTCTCCCAAGTAATACAGAAGAGAATCCAAAAGGAGAGTGCAAGGCCATTGATTTAGTCAATATGGCCGAATGCACAAGGGAGGAGGAGGACGAAAATCCTAGTGAGGAAGACCTCCTGGGACGTCCCTCAAGCAAGAGGGAGTTTCCTATTAAGGATCCAAAGGAATCTGAGGCTCATATAGAGACCATAGAGATTCCATTAAATCTCCTTCTGCCATTCATGAGCTCTGAAGACTATTCATCCTCTGAAGAGGATGAAGATGTGACTGGAGAGCAAATTGCTCAATACTTAGGAGCTATCATGAAGCTGAATGCCAAGTTGTTTGGTAATGAGACTTGGGAAAGTGAACCTCCCTTGCTCATTAGTGAACTAGATACTTGGATTCAGAAAACTCTACCTCAAAAGAAACAAGATCCTGGCAAGTTCCTAATACCTTGTACCATAGGCACCATGAGCTTTGAAAAAGCTCTATGTGATCTAGGGTCAGGGATAAATCTTATGCCACTCTCTGTAATGGAGAAGCTAGGGATCATTGAGGTACAACCTGCCTTGTTCTCATTACAATTGGCAGATAAGTCATTGAGACACGCTTATGGAATAGTAGAGGACGTGTTAGTAAAGGTTGAAGGCCTTTACATCCCTACTGATTTCATAATCTTAGATACTAGGAAGGAAGAGGACGATTGCATCATCCTTGGAAGACCTTTCCTAGCCACAGCAGAAGCTGTGATAGACGTCAAAAGAGGTGAATTAGTCCTTCAATTGAATGGGGACTACCTTGTGTTTAAGGCACATGGCCATCCCTCTGTGACAGAAGAGAGTAAGCATGAAGAGCTTCTCTCAGTTCAGAGTCAAGAAGAGCCCACACAGTCAAACTCTAAATTTGGTGTTGTGAGGCCACAACCAAACTCTAAGTTTGGTGTTAAGATCCCATATCCAAACTCTATGTTTGGTGTTGGGACTACACTAACATTGACCTGATCACCTTTTGGCTCCATGAGAGCCACTGTCAAGCTATTGACATTAAAGAAGCGCTTGTTGGGAGGCAACCCAATTTTAATTATCTAATTTTTATTTTATTGTTATTTTGTGTTTTATTAGGTACATGATCATGAGGAGTCACGAAAAAATCAAAAAATTAAAAACAGAGTCAAAAACAGAAGAAAAAAATTTTTTCACCCTGGAGGACGCACAGGCTGGCGTTCAACGCCAGTAAGATGCATCTGGCCGGCATTCAACGCCAGAACAGAGCACCATTCTGGCGCTGAATGCCAGAAACAAGCAACATTCTGGCGCTGAACGCCAGGAATGTGCCTAAAGAAGAAAAGCTGGCGCTGAACGCCAGTAACAAGCATGAAACTGGCGTTCAACGCCAGAAACATGCTTTACATGGGCGTTGAACGCCCAGAACATGCACCAATGGGCATTTAAACGCCAGAATGGTGTACAAAGGCATTTTACATGCCTATTTGGTGCAGGGATGGAATTCCTTGACACCTCAAGATCCTATGGACCCCACAGGATCACCTTAGGATCTGTGGACCCCACAGGATCCCCACCTACCATATTCCCTAATTACACTCTCCTAATCCTAATCACACTCCCCTACTCCCCATGTCACACTTCCCAACACTCCTCACTAATCACCTCAATTCCTCTTCCCAATTGCCCCATTCACCCCTCACATCAACCCACTCTTCCCCATAAACCCCACCTACCTTTACAATTCAACTTCTCTTTCCCACCCAATCCCACCCATATAGCCGAATCCATCTCCCCTCACTCACCTCCATTTTCTTCTTCTTCTTCCTCTCTTCTTTCTTCTCTTGCTCGAGGGCGAGCAATATTTTAAGTTTGGTGTGGTAAAAGCATAGCGTTTTTTGCTTTTCCATTACCATTAATGGCACCTAAGGCCAGAGAAACCTCAAAGGGAAGACAAAAGCTTCCACCTCTGAGTCTTGGGAGATGGAAAGACTCATATAAAGCCGTCATAGCTCAGTGGTAGAACATGTGGCTGCAAATCAAGAGATCCCTGAGATACCTCAGGGGATAAGTTATCCTCCACACAAATATTGGAAGCAACTAAGGGTAGAAACACCAAAATTACTAGGAATCATTCAACAGAAGCAAGGAAGAGACATAGAGGAGCTCAAAAAGTACCATTGGACCTTCAAGAAGGCGCCACCCTCACTCAAGTGGATTCATTCCTTGTTCTTATTTCTTTCTGCTTTTCGGTTTTTAATGTTGTGTTTATCTATGTTTTGTGTCTCTACTTCATGATCATTAGTATGTAACCATGCCTCAAAGCTATGAATAAAATCCATTAATCCTTCACCTCTCTTAAATGAAAAATGTTTTAATTCAAAAGAACAAGAAGTACATGAATTTCGAATTCATCCTTGAATTTAATTTAATTATATTGATGTGGTGACAATACTTTTTGTTTTCTGAATGAATGATTGAACAGTGCATATGTCTTTTGATATTGCTGTTTATGAGTGTTAAAATTGTTGGCTCTTGAAAGAATGATGAACAAAGAGAAATGTTATTGAGGATCTGAAAAATCATGAAATTGATTCTTGAAGCAAGAAAAAGCAGTGAAGAAGAAAGCTTGCGAAAAAAAAATTTTTTGCGAAAAAAATAGAAAGAAAAAGAAAAAGCAAGCAGAAAAAGCCAATAGCCCTTAAAACCAAAAGGCAAGGGTAAAAAGGATCCAAGGCTTTGAGCATCAATGGATAGGAGGGCCCAAGGAAATAAAATCCAGGCTTAAGCGGCTAAATCAAGCTGTCCCTAACCATGTGCTTGTGTCATGAAGGTCCAAGTGAAAAGCTTGAGACTGAGTGGTTAAAGTCGTGATCCAAAGCAAAAGAGTGTGCTTAAGAGCTCTGGACACCACTAACTGGGGACTCTAGCAAAGCTAAGTCACAATCTGAAAAGGTTCACCCAGTTATGTGTCTGTGGCATTTATGTATCCGGTGGTAATACTGGAAAACAAAGTGCTTAGGGCCACGGCCAAGACTCATAAGTAGCTGTGTTCAAGAATCAACATGCTTAACTAGGAAAGTCAATAACACTATCCAAAATTCTAAGTTCCCAGAGACGCCAATCACTCTAAACTACAAAGGAAAAAGTGAGATGCCAAAACTGTTCAGAAGCAAAAAGCTACAAGTCCCGCTCATCTAATTAAATTAATATTCATTGATATTCTGGAATTTATAGTATATTCTCTTCTTTTTATCCTAATTGATTTTCAGTTGCTTGGGGACAAGCAACAATTTAAGTTTGGTGTTGTGATGAGCGGATAATTTATACGCTTTTTGGCATTGTTTTTAGGTTGTTTTTAGTAAGTTTAAGCTACTTTTAGGGATGTTTTCATTAGTTTTTATGTTAAATTCACATTTCTGGACTTTACTATGAGTTTGTGTGTTTTTCTGTGATTTCAGGTAAATTCTGGCTGAAATTGAGGGACTTGAGCAAAACTCTGAAAAAGGCTGACAAAAGGACTGCTGATGCTGTTGGAATCTGACCTCCCTGCACTCGAAATAGATTTTCTGGAGCTACAGAACTCCAATTGGCGCGCTCTCAACGGCGTTGGAAAGTAGACATCCAGAGCTTTCCAGAAATATATAATAGTCCATACTTTATTCGGAAATTAACGACGTAACTTGGCGTTGAACGCCAAGTACATGCTGCTGTCTGGAGTTAAACGCCAGAAAAACGTCATGATCCGGAGTTGAACGCCCAAAACACGTCATAACTCAGAGTTCAACTCCAAGAGAAGCCTCAGCTCGTGAATTGATCAAAGCTCAGCCCAAACATACACCAAGTGGGCCCCAGAAGTGGATTTATGCATCAATTACCTACTCGTGTAAACCCTAGGAGCTAGTTTATTATAAATAGAACATTTAACTATTGTATTAGATGTCTTTTGACCACGTTCATCTTTGGTCTCAGTTTTGTATTATTCTTCATCTTAGGAGGCCATTGATCACGTTTTAGGGGGCTGGCCATTCGGCCATGCCTGAACCTCTTACTTATGTATTTTCAACAGTGGAGTTTCTGCACACCATAGATTAAGGGTGTGGAGCTCTACTGTACCTCAAGTTTCAATACAATTATTATTACTTTCTATTCAATTCTCTTCTATTCTTATTCCAAGATATACGTTACACTTAACTTTGATGAATGTGATGATCCGTGACACTCATCATCATTCTCACCTATGAACGCGCGTGACTGACAACCACTCCCGTTCTACCTTAGGCCGGGCGCATATCTCTTAGATTCCCCAACAGAATCTTCGTGGCATAAGCTAGATAGATGGCGGCATTCATGAGGATCCTGAAGGTCTAAACCTTGTCTGTGGTATTCCGAGTAGGATTCTGGGATTGAATGACTGTGACGAGCTTCAAACTCCTGAAGGCTGGGCGTGATGACAAGCGCAAAAGAATCAAGGGATTCTATTCCAACCTGATTGAGAACCGACAGATGATTAGCCGTGCTGTGACAGAGCATAGGAACGTTTTCACTGAGAGGATGGGATGTAGCCACTGACAACGGTGATGCCCTACATACAGCTTTCCATGGAAAGGAGTAGGAAGGATTGGATGACTGCAATAGGAAAGTAGAGATTCAAGAGGAGCACAGCATCTCCATACACTTATCTGAAATTCCCACTATTAATTTACATAAGTATTTCTAACCCTTTTATTTTCTATTTATTTATTAATTTTCGAAACCCAAAACTATTTAATCTGCCTAACTGAGATTTACAAGATGACCATAGCTTGCTTCATACCAACAATCTCTGTGGGATCGACCCTTACTCACGTAAGGTATTACTTGGATGACCCAGTACACTTGCTGGTTAAGTTGAACGGAGTTGTGAACTATGGTATTGGCATCATGTTTTTGGCGCCATTACCAGGGAATGAAAAGCAATGAATTTTGCAAAATGGAATAACAATTGAATCACAATTTCGTCCACCAAGTTTTTGGCGCCGTTGCCGGGGATTGTTCGAGTATGGACAACTGACGGTTCTTCTTGTTGCTCAGATTAGGTAATTTTCTTTTCAAAAATTTTTTTTTTCAAAAATCTTTTTCAAAATTTTTCTTTTCTTTTTCGTTTCTTTCAAAAAAATGTTTTTCGAAAAAAATCAATAAAAATACAAAAAAATTAGAAAATCATAAAAATCAAAAATATTTTGTGTTTCTTGTTTGAGTCTTGTGTTAATTTTTAAGTTTGGTATCAATTGCATGCTTTTAAAAATTTTTCTTGCATTTTTCGAAAATCCCATGCATTCATAGTGTTCTTCATGATCTTCAAGTTGTTCTTGATAAGTCCTCTTGTTTGATCTTGATGTTTTCTTGTTTTGTGTTGTTTGTTGTTTTTCATATGCAATTTTTGTTTGTTAGAGTCCATGCATTAAAGATTTCTAAGTTTGGTGTCTTGCATGTTTTCTTTGCATCAAAAATTTTTCAAAATTATGTTCTTGATGTTCATCATGATCTTCAAAGTGTTCTTGGTGTTCATCTTGACATTCATAGCATTCTTGCATGCATTCATTGTTTTGATCTAAAAATTTCATGCATTGAGTATTTTTGTTGTTTTTCTCTCTCATAATTAAAAATTCAAAAATAAAAAAATATCTTTTCCTTATTTCCCTCCAAATTTTCGAAATTTTGGGTTGACTGGGTCAAAAATTTTTAAAATTAGTTGTTTCTTACAAGTCAAATCAAAAATTTCAATTTTAAAAATCTTATCTTTTCAAAATCTTTTTCAAAAATTATATCTTTTTCAATTTTTTTTCTATTTTTTTCGAAAATTTCAAAAATCTTTTTCAAAATCTTTTTCTTATCTGTATATCATATTTTCGAAAATTAGCTAACAATTAATGTGATTGGTTCAAAAATTTGAAGTTTGTTACTTTCTTGTTAAGAAAGGTTCAATCTTTAAGTTCTAGAATCTTATCTTGTAATTTCTTGTTAGTAAAGTCAATTTTAAAATTAAATCTTTTTATCTTTTATCTTATCTTTCTCAAAAATTTTATCTTTTTCAAAATTTGATTTCAAAATATCTTATCTAACTTCTTATCTTCTTATCTTTTTCAAATTTAATTTCAATATCTTTTTCAATCAACTAACTAACTTTTTGTTTGTTTCTTATCTTTTTCAAAACCACCTAACTACTTTTCCCTCTCTAATTTTCGAAAATATCTCATCTCTTTTTCAAAAATTCTTTTTGTTTTAAATTTTAATTTTAATTATATTTTGTCTTTGATTTTTGAAAATTACTAACCCCTTTTTCAAAAATTATTTTCGAAATTTCTCCCTCTCTTTTCTTCTTCTATTTAATTAATTAATTACTAACACTTCTCTTCACCTCTCTTCATCTAAGAATCCGAACTTCTTATATCCCTTGTATTTGGATTCTTCTACCCCCTTCTCTGTCTACTAACAGAAAGGAATCTCTATACTGTGACATAGAGGATTCCTCTTTCTTTTCTTGTTTCCTTCTCTTTCATATGAGCAGGAACAGGGAAAAAGGCACTCTTGTTGAAATTGATCCAGAACCTGAAAGGACTCTGAAGAGAAAATTAAGAGAAGCTAAATTACAACAATCCAGAAATAACCTTTCAGAAATTTTTCGAACAAGAGAAGGAGATGGCAGCCGAAAATAATAATAATAATGCAAGGAGAATGCTTGGTGACTTCACAAAGCCAACGTCCAAGTTTGATGGAAGAAGCATCTCCATTCCTGCCATTGGAGCCAATAACTTTGAGCTGAAACCTCAGCTAGTTGCCTTAATGCAACAAAACTGCACGTTTTATGGACTTCCATTTGAAGATCCCTATCAGTTTTTAACTGAGTTCTTGCAGATCTGTGAGACTGTAAAGACGAATGGAGTTGATCCTGAAATCTGCAGACTCATGCTTTTCCCTTTTGCTGTAAGAGACAGAGCTAGAATATGGTTGGATTCACAACCTAAGGATAGCCTGGACTCCTGGGATAAGTTGGTCACTGCCTTCTTAGATAAATTCTTTCCTCCTCAAAAGCTGAGCAAGCTGAGAGTGGATGTTCAAACCTTCAAACAAAAGGATGGTGAATCCCTCTATGAAGCTTGGGAAAGATACAAGCAGTTGACCAAAAGATGTCCATCTGACATGTTTTCAGAATGGACCCTATTAGATATATTCTATTATGGTCTCTCTGAATTTTCGAAAATGTCATTGGACCATTCTGCAGGTGGATCTATTCACCTGAAGAAAACGCCTGAAGAGGCTCAAGAACACATTGACATGGTTGCAAACAACCAGTTCATGTATACCTCTGAGAGGAATTCCGTGAATAATGGGATACCTCAAAAGAAAGGAGTTCTTGAAATTGATGCTCTGAATGCCATATTGGCTCAGAACAAAGTGTTGACTCAACAGGTCAACATGATCTCTCAAAATCTGAATGGATTGCAACATGCATCCAACAGTACTAGAGAGGCAGCTTCTGAAGAAGCATATGATCCTGAGAACCCTGCCATGGCAGAGGTTAATTACATGGGTGAACCATATGGGAACACCTATAACCCATCATGGAGAAATCATCCAAATTTCTCCTGGAAGGATCAACAAAAGCCTCAACAAGGCTTTAATAATGGTGGACGCAATAGGCTGGGCAATAGCAAGCCATATCCATCATCTTCTCAGCAACAGACAGAGAATTCTGAATAAAACACTTCTAATTTAGCCAATATAGTTTCTGATCTGTCAAAAGCCACTTTCAGTTTCATGAATGAAACAAGATCCTCCATTAGAAATTTGGAGGCACAAGTGGGCCAGCTGAGTAAGAAAGTCATTGAAACTCCTCCCAGTATTCTCCCAAGTAATACAGAAGAGAATCCAAAAGGAGAGTGCAAGGCCATTGATTTAGTCAATGTGGCCGAATGCACAAGGGAGGAGGAGGACGAAAATCCTAGTGAGGAAGACCTCCTGGGACGTCCCTCAAGCAAGAAGGAGTTTCCTATTAAGGATCCAAGGGAATCTAAGGCTCATATAGAGACCATAGAGATTCCATTAAATCTCCTTTTGCCATTCATGAGCTCTGAAGACTATTCATCCTCTGAAGAGGATGAAGATGTGACTGGAGAGCAAGTTGCTCAATACTTAGGAGCTATCATGAAGCTGAATGCCAAGTTGTTTGGTAATGAGACTTGGGAAAGTGAACCTCCCTTGCTCATTAATGAACTGGATACATGGATTCAGAAAACTTTACCTCAAAAGAAACAAGATCCTGGCAAGTTCCTAATACCTTGTACCATAGGCACCATGAGCTTTGAAAGAGCTCTGTGTGATCTGGGTCAGGGATAAATCTTATGCCACTCTCTGTAATGGAGAAGCTAGGGATCATTGAGGTACAATCTGCTTTGTTCTCATTACAATTGGCAGATAAGTCATTGAGACAAGCTTATGGAATAGTAGAAGACGTGTTAGTAAAGGTTGAAGGCCTTTACATCGCTGCTGATTTCATAATCTTAGACACTAGGAAGGAAGAGGATGATTGCATCATCCTTGGAAGACCTTTCCTAGCCACAGCAGGAGCTGTGATAGACGTCAATAGAGGTGAGTTAGTCCTTCAATTGAATGGGGACTACCTTATGTTTAAGGCACATGGCCATCCCTCTGTGACAGAAGAGAGTAAGCATGAAGAGCTTCTCTCAGTTCAGAGTCAAGAAGAGCCCACACAGTCAAACTCTAAATTTGGTGTTGTGAGGCCACAACCAAACTCTAAGTTTGGTGTTAAGATCCCATATCCAAACTCTAAGTTTGGTGTTGGGACTACACTAACATTGACCTGATCACCTTGTGGTTCCATGAGAGCCACTGTCAAGCTATTGACATTAAAGAAGCGCTTGTTGGGAGGCAACCCAATTTTAATTATCTAATTCTTATTTTATTGTTATTTTATGTTTTATTAGGTACATGATCATGAGAAGTCACGAAAAAATAAAAAAAATTAAAAACAGAGTCAAAAACAGAAGAAAAAAATTTTTTCACCCTGGAGGACGCACAGGCTGGCGTTCAACGCCAGTAAGATGCATCTGGCCGGTGTTCAACGCCAGAACAGAGCACCATTCTGGCGCTGAACGCCAGAAACAAGCAACATCCTGGCGCTGAACGCCAGGAATGTGCCTAGAGGAGAAAAGCTGGCGCTGAACGCTAGTAACAAGCATGAAACTGGCGTTCAACGCCAGAAACATGCTTTACATGGGCGTTGAACGCCCAGAATGTGCACCAATGGGCGTTTAAACGCCAGAATGATGCATGAAGGCATTTTACATGCCTATTTGGTGCAAAGATGGAATTCCTTGACACCGCAGGATCTGTGGACCCCACAGGATCACCTCAGGATCTGTGGACCCCACAGGATCCCCACCTACCATATTCCCTAATCACACTCTCCTAATCCTAATCACACTCTCCTACTCCCTATGTCACACTTCCCAACACCCATCACCAATCACCTCAATTCCTCTTCCCAATTACCCCATTCACCATTCACATCAACCCACTCTTCCCCATAAACCCCACCTACCTTCATAAAATTCAAATTCAATTTCCCACCCATTCCCACCCAAAATGGCCGAACATACACCCTCCCCTCTCCCTATAAATACCCTTCCATTCTACTTCATTTTCACACAACACAACCCATCTTCTCCCACTTAGCCGAACCTACCTCTCTCCCTCTCTACCATATTCTCTTCTTCCTCTTCTTCTCTTCTTTTCTTTCTTGCTAGAGGGCGAGCAATATTTTAAGTTTGGTGTGGTAAAAGCATAAGCTTTTTGTTTTTCCATTACCATCAATGGCACCTAAGGCCGGAGTATCCTCTAGAAAAGGAAAAGGGAAGACAAAAGCTTCCACCTCCGAGTCATGGGAGATGGAAAGATTCATCTCCAAGAGCCATCAAGACCACTTCTATGATGTTGTGGCAAAGAAGAAGGTGATCCCCGAGGTCCCTTTCAAGCTCAAAAAGAATGAGTATCCGGAGATCCGACATGAGATCCAAAGAAGAGGTTGGGAAGTCCTAACCAACCCCATGCAACAAGTCGGAATTTTAATGGTTCAAGAATTCTATGCCAATGCATGGATCACTAGGAACCATGATCAAAGTATGAACCCGAGTCCAAAAAATTATCTCACAATGGTTCGGGGAAAATACTTAGATTTTAGTCCGGAAAATGTGAGGTTGGCGTTTCACTTGCCCATGATGCAAGGAGATGAACGCCCCTACACTAGAAGGGTCAACTTTAATCAAAGGTTGGACCAAGTCCTAATGGACATATGTGTGGAAGGAGCCCAATGGAGAATAGACTCCAAAGGCAAGCCAGTTCAACTAAGAAGACTGGATCTCAAGCCTGTGGCTAGAGGATGGTTGGAGTTCATACAACGCTCCATCATTCCTACTAGCAACCGATCTGAAGTTACTGTGGATCGGGCCATCATGATTCACAGCATCATGATTGGAGAGGAAGTAGAAGTTCATGAGGTCATCTCCAATGAACTCTACAAAATAGCCGACAAGTCCTCCACCATGGCACGGCTAGCTTTTCCTCACCTTATTTACCATCTGTGTTACTCAGCTGGAGTTATCATAGAAGGAGATATCCCCATTGAAGAGGATAAGCCCATCACCAAGAAGAGGATGGAGCAAGCAAGAGAAACCATGCACGGTTCTCAAGAGATGCATGAGGAAGCTCATCATCAAGAAATCCCTGAGATGCCTCAAGGGATGCACTTTTCTCCCAACAACTATTGGGAGCAACTCAACACCTCCTTAGAAGATTTGAGCCACAATGTGGAACAATTAAGGGTGGAACATCATGAGCACTCCATCATTCTCCAAGAAATAAGAGAAGATCAAAAAGCAATGAGGGAGGAGCAACAAAGGCAAGGAAGGGACATAGAAGAGCTTAAGAACATTGTTGGACCTTCAAGAAGAAGACGCCACTAAAGGTGGATTCATTCCTTGTTCTTTTTTTTTCTGTTTTCGGTTTTTAATGTTGTGTTTATTTATGTTTTGTGTCTTCATTTCATGATCATTAGTATGTAGTACCTATGTCTTAAAGCTATGAATAAATTCCATTAATCCTTCACCTCTCTTAAAAGAAAAATGTTTTAATTCAAAAGAACAAGAAGTACATGAATTTCGAATTTATCCTTGAATTTAATTCAATTATATTGATGTGGTGACAATACTTTTTGTTTTCTGAATGAATGATTGAACAATGCATATGTCTTTTGATATTGTTATTTATGAGTGTTAAAATTGTTGGCTCTTGAAAGAATGATGAACAAAGAGAAATGTTATTGATTATCTGAAAAAAATCATGAAATTGATTCTTGAAGCAAGAAAAAGCAGTGAAAAAGCTTGAAAAAAATGGCGAAAAAAAATAGAAAGAAAAAGAAAAAGCAAAGAAGAAAGAGCCAATAGCCCTTAAAACCAAAAGGCAAGGGTAAAAAGGATCCAAGGCTTTGAGCATTAATGGATAGGAGGGCCCAAGGAAATTAAAACCAGGCCTAAGCGGCTAAATCAAGCTGTCCCTAACCATGTGCTTGTGTCATGAAGGTCCAAGTGAAAAGCTTGAGACTGAGTGGTTAAAGTCGTGATCCAAAGCAAAAGAGTGTGCTTAAGAGCTCTGGACACCACTAACTGGGGACTCTAGCAAAGCTAAGTCACAATCTGAAAAGGTTCACCCAGTTATGTGTCTGTGGCATTTATGTATCCGGTGGTAATACTGGAAAACAAAGTGCTTAGGGCCACGGCCAAGACTCATAAGTAGCTGTGTTCAAGAATCAACATGCTTAACTAGGAAAGTCAATAACACTATCCAAAATTCTAAGTTCCCAGAGACGCCAATCACTCTAAACTACAAAGGAAAAAGTGAGATGCCAAAACTGTTCAGAAGCAAAAAGCTACAGGTCCCGCTCATCTAATTAAATTAATATTCATTGATATTCTGGAATTTATAGTATATTCTCTTATTTTTATCCTAATTGATTTTCAGTTGCTTGGGGACAAGCAACAATTTAAGTTTGGTGTTGTGATGAGCGGATAATTTATACGCTTTTTGGCATTGTTTTTAGGTTGTTTTTAGTAAGTTTAAGCTACTTTTAGGGATGTTTTCATTAGTTTTTATGTTAAATTCACATTTCTGGACTTTACTATGAGTTTGTGTGTTTTTCTGTGATTTCAGGTAAATTCTGGCTGAAATTGAGGGACTTGAGCAAAACTCTGAAAAAGGCTGACAAAAGGACTGCTGATGCTGTTGGAATCTGACCTCCCTGCACTCGAAACGGATTTTCTGGAGCTACAGAACTCCAATTGGCGCGCTCTCAACGGCGTTGGAAAGTAGACATCCAGCGCTTTCCATCAATATATAATAGTCCATATTTTATTCGGAAATTGATGACGTAACTTGGCGTTGAACCCCAAGTTCATGCTGCTGCTGGAGTTAAACGACAGAAAAACGTCATGATCCGGAGTTGAACGCCCAAAACACGTTATAACTTGGAGTTCAACTCCAAGAGAAGCCTCAGCTCCGATTGTTATTCCATTTTGCAAAATTGATTGCTTTTCATTCCCTGGTAATGGCGCCAAAAACATGATGCCAATACCATAGTTCACAACTCCGTTCAACTTAACCAGCAAGTGTACTGGGTCATCCAAGTAATACCTTACGTGAGTAAGGGTCGATCCCACAGAGATTGTTGGTATGAAGCAAGCTATGGTCACCTTGTAAATCTCAGTTAGGCAGATTAAATAGTTTTGGGTTTCGAAAATTAATAAATAAATAGAAAATAAAAGGGATAGAAATACTTATGTAAATTAATAGTGGGAATTTCAGATAAGTGTATGGAGATGCTGTGCTCCTCTTGAATCTCTACTTTCCTATTGCAGTCATCCAATCCTTCCTACTCCTTTCCATGGCAAGCTGTATGTAGGGCATCACCGTTGTCAATGGCTACATCCCATCCTCTCAGTGAAAACGTTCCTATGCTCTGTCACAGCACGGCTAATCATCTGTCGGTTCTCAATCAGGTTGGAATAGAATCCCTTGATTCTTTTGCGCTTGTCATCACGCCCAGCCTTCAGGAGTTTGAAGCTCGTCACAGTCATTCAATCCCAGAATCCTACTCGGAATACCACAGACAAGGTTTAGACTTTCCGGATCCTCATGAATGCCGCCATCTATCTAGCTTATACCACGAAGATTCTGTTGGGGAATCTAAGAGATATGCGCCCGGCCTAAGGTAGAACGGGAGTGGTTGTCAGTCACGCGCGTTCATAGGTGAGAATGATGATGAGTGTCACGGATCATCACATTCATCAAAGTTAAGTGTAACGTGTATCTTGGAATAAGAAAAAAAGAGAATTGAATAGAAAGTAATAATAATTGTATTGAAACTTGAGGTACAGCAGAGCTCCACACCCTTAATCTATGGTGTGCAGAAACTCCACTGTTGAAAATACATAAGTAAAAGGTTCAGGCATGGCCGAATGGCCAGCCCTCTCCATGATCAAGTGACCGAATAGCCAAGAGATTAAACTGTCAAAAGGTGTCTAATACAATAGATAAATGTTCTATTTATAATAAACTAGCTCCTAGGGTTTACATGAGTAAGTAATTGATGCATAAATCCACTTCCGGGGCCCACTTGGTGTATGTTTGGGCTGAGCTTGATCTATCCACGAGTTGAGGCTTCTCTTGGAGTTGAACTCCAAGTTATGACGTGTTTTGGGCGTTCAACTCCGGATCATGACGTTTTTCTGGCGTTTAACTCCAGATAGCAGCATGTACTTGGCGTTCAACGCCAAGTTACGTCGTCAATTTCCGAATAAAGTATGGACTATTATATATTGCTGGAAAGCTCTGGATGTCTACTTTCCAACGCTTTTGAGAGCGCGCCATTTGGAGTTCTGTAGCTCCAGAAAATCCATTTCGAGGGCAGGGAGGTCAGATTCCAACAGCATCAGCAGTCCTTTTGTCAGCCTTTTTCAGAGTTTTGCTCAAGTCCCTCAATTTCAGCCAGAATTTACCTGAAATCACAGAAAAACACACAAACTCATAGTAAAGTCCAGAAATGTGAATTTAACATAAAAACTAATGAAAACATCCCTAAAAGTAGCTTAAACTTACTAAAAACAACCTAAAAACAATGCCAAAAAGCGTATAAATTATCCGCTCATCACAACACCAAACTTAAATTGTTGCTTGTCCCCAAGCAACTGAAAATCAATTAGGATAAAAAGAAGAGAATATACTATAAATTCCAGAATATCAATGAATATTAATTATAATTAGATGAGCGGGACTTGTAACTTTTTGCTTCTGAACAGTTTTGGCATCTCACTTTTTCCTTTGAAGTTCTGAATGATTGGCTTCTTTAGGAACTTAGAATTTTGGATAGTGTTATTGAATTTCCTAGTTAAGCATGTTGATTCTTGAACACAGCTACTTATGAGTCTTGGCCGTGGCCCTAAGCACTTTGTTTTCCAGTATTACCACCGGATACATAAATGCCACAGACACATAACTGGGTGAACCTTTTCAGATTGTGACTTAGCTTTGCTAGAGTCCCCAGTTAGTGGTGTCCAGAGCTCTTAAGCACACTCTTTTGCTTTGGATCACGACTTTAACCACTCAGTCTCAAGCTTTTCACTTGGACCTTCATGACACAAGCACATGGTTAGGGACAGCTTGATTTAGCCGCTTAGGCCTGGATTTTATTTCCTTGGGCCCTCCTATCCATTGATGCTCAAAGCCTTGGATCCTTTTTACCCTTGCCTTTTGGTTTTAAGGGCTATTGGCTTTTTCTGCTTGCTTTTTCTTTTTATTTCTATTTTTTTTTGCAAAATTGTTTTTTTCGCAAGCTTTCTTTTTCACTGCTTTTTCTTGCTTCAAGAATCAATTTCATGATTTTTCAGATCCTCAATAACATTTCTCTTTGTTCATCATTCTTTCAAGAGCCAACAATTTTAACACTCATAAACAACAATATCAAAAGACATATGCACTGTTCAATTATTCATTCAGAAAACAAAAAGTATTGTCACCACATCAATATAATTAAATTAAATTCAAGGATGAATTCGAAATTCATGTACTTCTTGTTCTTTTGAAGTAAAACATTTTTCATTTAAGAGAGGTGAAGGATTAATGGATTTTATTCATAGCTTTGAGGCATGGTTACATACTAATGATCATGAAGTAGAGACACAAAACATAGATAAACACAACATTAAAAACCGAAAAGCAGAAAGAAATAAGAACAAGGAATGAATCCACCTGAGTGAGGGTGGCGCCTTCTTGAAGGTCCAATGGTGCTTTATATGAGTCTTTCCATCTCCCAAGACTCAGAGGTGGAAGCTTTTGTCTTCCCTTTGAGGTTTCTCTGGCCTTAGGTGCCATTAATGGTAATGGAAAAGCAAAAAAAGCTATGCTTTTACCACACCAAACTTAAAATATTGCTCGCCCTCGAGCAAGAGAAGAAAGAAGAGAGGAAGAAGAAGAAGAAAATGGAGGTGAGTGAGGGGATATGGATTCGGCTATATGGGTGGGATTGGGTGGGAAAGAGAAGTTGAATTGTAAAAGTAGGTGGGGTTTATGGGGAAGAGTGGGTTGATGTGAGTGGTGAATGGGGCAATTGGGAAGAGGAATTGAGGTGATTGGTGAGGAGTGTTGGGAAGTATGACATGGGGAGTAGGGGAGTGTGATTAGGATTAGGAGAGTGTAATTAGGGAATATGGTAGGTGGGGATCCTGTGGGGTCCACAGATCCTAAGGTGATCCTGTGGGGTCCATAGGATCCTGAGGTGTCAAGGAATTCCATCCCTGCACCAAATAGGCATGTAAAATGCCTTTGTACACCATTCTGGCGTTTAAACGCCCATTGATGCATGTTCTGGGCGTTCAACGCCCATGTAAAGCATGTTTCTGGCGTTGAACGCCAGTTTCATGCTTGTTACTGGCGTTCAGCGCCAGCTTTTCTTCTTTAGGCACATTCCTGGCGTTCAGCGCCAGAATGTTGCTTGTTTCTGGCGTTCAGCGCCAGAATGGTGCTCTGTTCTGGCGTTGAACGCCGGCCAGATGCATCTTACTGGCGTTGAACGCCAGCCTGTGCGTCCTCCAGGGTGAAAAAAATTTTTTCTTCTGTTTTTGACTCTGTTTTTAATTTTTTTGATTTTTTCGTGACTCCTCATGATCATGTACCTAATAAAACACAAAATAACAATAAAATAAAAATTAGATAATTAAAATTGGGTTGCCTCCCAACAAGCGCTTCTTTAATGTCAATAGCTTGACAGTGGCTCTCATGGAGCCAAAAGGTGATCAGGTCAATGTTAGTGTAGTCCCAACACCAAACTTAGAGTTTGGATATGGGATCTTAACACCAAACTTAGAGTTTGGTTGTGGCCTCACAACACCAAATTTAGAGTTTGACTGTGTGGGCTCTTCTTGACTCTGAACTGAGAGAAGCTCTTCATGCTTACTCTCTTCTGTCACAGAGGGATGGCCATGTGCCTTAAACACAAGGTAGTCCCCATTCAATTGAAGGACTAATTCACCTCTTTTGACGTCTATCACAGCTTCTGCTGTGGCTAGGAAAGGTCTTCCAAGGATGATGCAATCGTCCTCTTCCTTCCTAGTATCTAAGATTATGAAATCAGTAGGGATGTAAAGGCCTTCAACCTTTACTAACACGTCCTCTACTATTCCATAAGCTTGTCTCAATGACTTATCTGCCAATTGTAATGAGAACAAGGCAGGTTGTACCTCAATGATCCCTAGCTTCTCCATTACAGAGAGTGGCATAAGATTTATCCCTGACCCTAGATCACATAGAGCTTTTTCAAAGCTCATGGTGCCTATGGTACAAGGTATTAGGAACTTGCCAGGATCTTGTTTCTTTTGAGGTAGAGTTTTCTGAATCCAAGTATCTAGTTCACTAATGAGCAAGGGAGGTTCACTTTCCCAAGTCTCATTACCAAACAACTTGGCATTCAGCTTCATGATAGCTCCTAAGTATTGAGCAATTTGCTCTCCAGTCACATCTTCATCCTCTTCAGAGGATGAATAGTCTTCAGAGCTCATGAATGGCAGAAGGAGATTTAATGGAATCTCTATGGTCTCTATATGAGCCTCAGATTCCTTTGGATCCTTAATAGGAAACTCCCTCTTGCTTGAGGGACGTCCCAGGAGGTCTTCCTCACTAGGATTTTCGTCCTCCTCCTCCCTTGTGCATTCGGCCATATTGACTAAATCAATGGCCTTGCACTCTCCTTTTGGATTCTCTTCTGTATTACTTGGGAGAATTCTGGGAGGAGTTTCAATGACTTTCTTACTCAGCTGGCCCACTTGTGCCTCCAAATTTCTAATGGAGGATCTTGTTTCATTCATGAAACTGAAAGTGGCCTTTGACAGATCAGAGACTATATTGGCTAAATTAGAAGTGTTTTGTTCAGAATTCTCTGTCTGTTGCTGAGAAGATGTCAGCCTATTGCGTCCACCATTGTTAAAGCCTTGTTGAGGCTTTTGTTGATCCTTCCAGGAGAAATTTGGATGATTTCTCCATGATGGGTTATAGGTGTTTCCATATGGTTCACCCATGTAATTAACCTCTGCCATGGCAGGGTTCTCAGGATCATAAGCTTCTTCAGAAGCTGCCTCTCTAGTACTGTTGGATGCATGTTGTAATCCATTCAGATTTTGAGAGATCATGTTGACCTGTTGAGTCAACACTTTGTTCTGAGCCAATATGGCATTCAGAGCATCAATTTCAAGAACTCCTTTCTTCTGAGGTATCCCATTATTCATGGAATTCCTCTCAGAGGTATACATGAACTGGTTGTTTGCAACCATGTCAATGAGTTCTTGAGCCTCTTCAGGCGTTTTCTTCAGGTGAATAGATCCACCTGCAGAATGGTCCAATGACATTTTCGAAAATTCAGAGAGACCATAATAGAATATATCTAATAGGGTCCATTCTGAAAACATGTCAGATGGACATCTTTTGGTCAACTGCTTGTATCTTTCCCAAGCTTCATAGAGAGATTCACCATCTTTTTGTTTGAAGGTTTGAACATCCACTCTCAGCTTGCTCAGCTTTTGAGGAGGAAAGAATTTATCCAAGAAGGTAGTGACCAGCTTATCCCAGGAGTCCAGGCTATCCTTAGGTTGTGAATCCAACCATATTCTAGCTCTGTCTCTTACAGCAAAAGGGAAAAGCATGAGTCTGTAGACTTCAGGATCAACTCCATTCGTCTTTACAGTCTCACAGATCTGCAAGAACTCAGTTAAAAACTGGTAAGGATCTTCAGATGGAAGTCCATAAAACTTGCAGTTTTGTTGCATTAATGCAACTAGCTGAGGTTTCAGCTCAAAGTTATTGGCTCCAATGGCAGGAATGGAGATGCTTCTTCCATCAAACTTGGATGTTGGCTTTGTGAAGTCACCAAGCATTCTCCTTGCATTATTATTTTTTTCGGCTGCCATCTCCTTCTCTTGTTCGAAAATTTCTAAAAGGTTACCTTTAGAATAATTTAATTTAGCTTCTCTTAATTTCCTCTTCAGAGTCCTTTCAGGTTCTGGATCAATTTCAACAAGAGTGCCTTTTTCCCTGTTCCTGCTCATATGAAAGAGAAGAAAACAAGAAAAGAAAGAGGAATCCTCTATGTCACAGTATACAGATTCCTTTATGTTAGTAGAAGGAGAAAGGGGTAGAAGAATCCAAATACAAGGGATATAAGAAGTTCGGATTCTTAGATGAAGAGAGGTGAAGAGAAGTGTTAGTAATTAATTAATTAAATAGAAGAAGAAAAGAGAGGGAGAAATTTCGAAAATAATTTTTGAAAAAGGGGTTAGTAATTTTCGAAAATTAAAGATAAGATGAGATTAAAATTAAAATTAAAAAAGAATTTTTGAAAAAGAGATGGAGAATTTTCGAAAATTAGAGAGGGATAGGTAGTTAGTTGGTTTTGAAAAAGATAAGAAACAAACAAAAAGTTAGTTAGTTGATTGAAAAAGATATTAAAATCAAATTTGAAAAGATAAGAAGATAAGAAGTTAGATAAGATATTTTGAAATCAAATTTTGAAAAAGATAAGATAAAAAGATAAGATTTTTAAGAAAAAGATATTTTGAAAAAGATTTAATTTTTAAAATTACTTAACTAACAAGAAACTACAAGATAAGATTCTAGAACTTAAAGATTCAACCTTTCTTAACAAGAAAGTAACAAACTTCAAATTTTTGAATCAATCACATTACTTGTTAGCTAATTTTTCGAAAATTTGATATAAAGATAAGAAGAATATTTTTGAAAATATTTTGAAAAATAATTTTGAAATTTTCGAAAATGATAAAAAAATGAAAAAGATATGATTTTTGAAAAAGATTTTAAAAAGATAAGATTTTTAAAATTGAAATTTTGACTTGACTTGTAAGAAACAACTAATTTTAAAAATTTTTGACCAAGTCAACCCAAAATTTCGAAATTTTGGAGGGAAATAAGGAAAAGATATTTTTTTTTATTTTTGAATGATGAGAGAGAAAAACACAAAAATGACCCAAAACATAAAAATTTTGGATCAAAACCAATGATGTATGCAAGAACACTATGAATGTCAAGATGAACACCAAGAACACTTTGAAGATCATGATGAACATCAAGAACATATTTTTGAAAAATTTTTGATGCAAAGAAAACATGCAAGACACCAAACTTAGAAATCTTTAATGCATGGACTCTTACAAACGAAAAATGCATATGAAAAACAACAAACAACACAAAACAAGAAAACATCAAGATCAAACAAGAAGACTTGTCAAGAACAACTTGAAGATCATGAAGAACACCATGAATGCAAGGAATTTTCGAAAAATGCTAGAAAAATTTTAAAAGCATGCAATTGACACCAAACTTAAAAATTAACACAAGACTCAAACAAGAAACACAAAATATTTTTTATTTTTATGATTTTCTAAATTTTTTATATTTTTATTAATTTTTTCGAAAAATATTATTTGAAAAACGAAAAAGAAAAGAAAAATTTTGAAAAAGATTTTTGAAAAGAAAATTACCTAATCTGAGCAACAAGATGAACCGTCAGTTGTCCATACTCGAACAATCCCCGGCAACGGCGCCAAAAACTTGGTGGACGAAATTGTGATTCAATTGTTATTCCATTTTGCAAAATTGATTGCTTTTCATTCCCTGGTAATGGCGCCAAAAACATGATGCCAATACCATAGTTCACAACTCCGTTCAACTTAACCAGCAAGTGTACTGGGTCATCCAAGTAATACCTTACGTGAGTAAGGGTCGATCCCACAGAGATTGTTGGTATGAAGCAAGCTATGGTCACCTTGTAAATCTCAGTTAGGCAGATTAAATAGTTTTGGGTTTCGAAAATTAATAAATAAATAGAAAATAAAAGGGATAGAAATACTTATGTAAATTAATAGTGGGAATTTCAGATAAGTGTATGGAGATGCTGTGCTCCTCTTGAATCTCTACTTTCCTATTGCAGTCATCCAATCCTTCCTACTCCTTTCCATGGCAAGCTGTATGTAGGGCATCACCGTTGTCAATGGCTACATCCCATCCTCTCAGTGAAAATGTTCCTATGCTCTGTCACAGCACGGCTAATCATCTGTCGGTTCTCAATCAGGTTGGAATAGAATCCCTTGATTCTTTTGCGCTTGTCATCACGCCCAGCCTTCAGGAGTTTGAAGCTCGTCACAGTCATTCAATCCCAGAATCCTACTCGGAATACCACAGACAAGGTTTAGACTTTCCGGATCCTCATGAATGCCGCCATCTATCTAGCTTATACCACGAAGATTCTGTTGGGGAATCTAAGAGATATGCGCCCGGCCTAAAGTAACACGGAAGTGGTTGTCAGTCACGCGCGTTCATAGGTGAGAATGATGATGAGTGTCACGGATCATCACATTCATCAAAGTTAAGTGTAACGTATATCTTGGAATAAGGATAGAAGAGAATTGAATAGAAAGTAATAAGAATTATATTGAAACTTTGAGGTACAGCAGAGCTCCACACCCTTAATCTATGGTGTGCAGAAACTCCACTGTTGAAAATACATAAGTGAAAGGTTCAGGCATGGCCGAATGGCCAGCCCCCATGGTCTAAGGACTAGGCATCCAGAGATGATCAAATACACTAGTAAAAAGTCCTATTTATAATAAACTAGCTACTAGGGTTTACATGAGTAAGTAATTGATGCATAAATCCACTTCCGGGGCCCACTTGGTGTATGTTTGGGCTGAGCTTGATCTATCCACGAGCTGAGGCGTTTATTGGAGTTGAACTCCAAGTTATAACGTGTTTTGGGCGTTCAACTCCGGATCATGACGTGTTTCTGGCGTTTAACTCCAGACAGCAGTATGTACTTGGCGTTCAACGCCAAGTTACGTCGTCAATTTCCGAATAAAGTATAGTTTAATATATATTGCTGGAAAGCTCTGGATGTCTACTTTCCAACGCCGTTGAGAGCGCGCCATTTGGAGTTCTGTAGCTCTAGAAAATCCATTTCGAGTGCAGGGAGGTCAGATTCCAACAGCATCAGCAGTCCTTTTTGTCAGCCTTTTTTAGAGTTTTGCTCAAGTCCCTCAATTTCAGCCAGAAATTACCTGAAATCACAGAAAAACACACAAACTCATAGTAAAGTCCAGAAATGTGAATTTAACATAAAAACTAATGAAAACATCCCTAAAAGTAGCTTAAACTTACTAAAAACTACTTAAAAACAATGCCAAAAAGCGTATAAATTATCCGCTCATCACAACCCCAAACTTAAATTGTTGCTTGTCCCCAAGCAACTGTAAATCAATTAGGATAAAAAGAAGAGAATATACTATAAATTTCAAAATATCAATGAATATTAATTCTAATTAGATGAGCGGGACTTGTAGCTTTTTGCTTCTGAACAGTTTTGGCATCTCACTTTTTCCTTTGAAGTTTAGAATGGTTGGTTTCTCTAGGATCTTAGAATTTCGGATAGTGTTATTGACTTTCCTAGTTAAGCATGTTGATTCTTGAACACAGCTACTTATGAGTCTTGGCCGTGGCTCTAAGCATTTTGTTTTCCAGTATTACCACCGGATACACAAATGCCACAGACACATGACTGGGTGAACCTTTTCAGATTGTGACTCAGCTTTGCTAGAGTCCCCAGTTAGAGGTGTCCAGAGCTCTTAAGCACACTCTTTTTTGCTTTGGATCACGACTTTAACCACTCAGTCTCAAGCTTTTCACTTGGACCTTCATGACACAAGCACATGGTTAGGGACAGCTTGATTTAGCCGCTTGGGCCTGGATTTTATTTCCTTGGGCCCTCCTATCCATTGATGCTCAAAGCCTTGGATCCTTTTTACCCTTGCCTTTTGGTTTTAAGGGCTATTGGCTTTTTCTGCTTGCTTTTTCTTTTTCTTTCTATTTTTTTCGCCATTTTTTTTGCAAGCTTTTCTTTTTTTTTTTCACTGCTTTTTCTTGCTTCAAGAATCAATTTTATGATTTTTCAGATTATCAATAACATTTCTCTTTGTTCATCATTCTTTCAAGAGCCAACAATTTTAACATTCATAAACAACAAGATCAAAAATATGCACTGTTCAAGCATTCATTCAGGAAACAAAAAGTATTGTCACCACATCAATATAATTAAATTAAATTCAAGGATAAATTTGAAATTCATGTACTTCTTGTTCTTTTGAATTAAAACATTTTTCATTTAAGAAAAGGTGAAGGATTTATAGAATTTATTCATAGCTTTAAGACATAGTTACTACATCCTAATGATCATGAAGTAGAGACACAAAACATAGATAGACATGAAGGATAAAAACCAAAAAAGCAGAGAAAATAAGAACAAGGAATAAGTCCACCTAAGTGAGGGTGGCGCCTTCTTGAAGGTCCAATGGTGCTTTTTGAGCTCCTTTATGTTTCTTCCTTGCTTCTGTTGCATGATCCCTAGTGATTTTGGTGTTCTTATCCTTAGTTGCTTCCAATAATTATGTGGAGGAACATGTATCCCCTGAGGTATCTCAGGGATCTCTTGATTTGCAGTCAAATGTTCTACCACTGAGCTATAAACCCTTTAGATGAGTCTTTCCATCTCCCATGACTCAGAGGTGGAAGCTTCTGTCTTTTTCCTTGTTTCTGCTCATATAGGGAAGAAGAGAACAAGAAAAGAAAGAGGAATCCTCTATGTCACAGTATAGAGATTCCTTTATGTTAGTAGAAGAAGAAAGGGAAGAAGAGTGAAGAAGAATGGGTAAGGATAGAGGTGGTGATTTGAGATGAAGAGAAGTGAAGAGAAGTGTTAGTAAATAAATAAATAAATAGAAGAAGAGGAGAGATAGAAAATTTTCGAAAATAATTTTAAAAAAGTGGTTAGTGATTTTCAAAAATTAAAGATAATATATAATTAAAATTTAAAACAATTAATTAATTAAAAAGAATTTTTGAAAAAGGGATGAGATATTTTCAAAAATTAGAGGGGGAAAAGTAGTTAGGTGGTTTTGAAAAAGATAAGAAACAAACAAAAAGTTAATTAGTTGATTGAAAAAGATATTGAAATTAAATTTGAAAAAGATAAGAAGATAAGAAGTTAGATAAGATATTTTGAAATCAAATTTTGAAAAAGATAAAATTTTTGAGAAAGATAAGATAAAAGATAAAAAGATTTAATTTTAAAATTGACTTTACTAACAAGAAATTACAAGATAAGATTCTAGAACTTAAAGATTGAACATTTCTTAACAAGAAAGTAACAAACTTCAAATTTTTGAACCAATCACATTAATTGTTAGCTAATTTTCGAAAATATGATATAAAGATAAGAAAAAGATTTTGAAAATATTTTGAAAAAGATTTTTGAAATTTTCGAAAAAAATAGAAAAAAAATTGAAAAAGATATAATTTTTGAAAAAGATTTTGAAAAGATAAGATTTTTAAAATTGAAATTTTTGATTTGACTTGTAAGAAACAACTAATTTTAAAATTTTTTGACCAAGTCAACCCAAAATTTCGAAAATTTGGAGGGAAATAAGGAAAAGATATTTTTTTATTTTTGAATTTTTAATTATGAGAGAGAAAAACAACAAAAATACTCAATGCATGAAATTTTTAGATCAAAACAATGAATGCATGCAAGAATGCTATGAATGTCAAGATGAACACCAAGAACACTTTGAAGATCATGATGAACATCAAGAACATAATTTTGAAAAATTTTTGATGCAAAGAAAACATGCAAGACACCAAACTTAGAAATCTTTAATGCATGGACTCTAATAAACAAAAATTGCATATGAAAAACAACAAACAACACAAAACAAGAAAACATCAAGATCAAACAAGAGGAGTTATCAAGAACAACTTGAAGATCATGAAGAACACTATGAATGCATGGGATTTTCGAAAAATGCAAGAAAATTTTTTAAAAGCATGCAATTGATACCAAACTTAAAAATTAACACAAGACTCAAACAAGAAACACAAAATATTTTTGATTTTTATGATTTTCTAATTTTTTTTGTATTTTTATTGATTTTTTTCGAAAAACATTTTTTTGAAAAAAACGAAAAAGAAAAGAAAAATTTTGAAAAAGATTTTTGAAAAAAAAAAATTTTGAAAAGAAAATTACCTAATCTGAGCAACAAGAAGAACCGTCAGTTGTCCATACTCGAACAATCCCTGGCAACGGCGCCAAAAACTTGGTGGACGAAATTGTGATCACATCAATATAGTATTCTTTGTTGTTGTATGGAATCATTATTGTGGCTCTTGGCTATGTGTGGACACAACTCCGTTCAACTTAACCAGCAAGTGTACTGGGTCATCCAAGTAATACCTTACGTGAGTAAGGGTCGATCCCACAGAGATTGTTGGTATGAAGCAAGCTATGGTCACCTTGTAAATCTCAGTTAGGCAGATTAAAATGGTTTATGATGAGTTCAAAAATTAATAAATAAATAGAAAATAAAAAGGGATAGAAATACTTATGTAAAGCAATAGTGGGAATTTCAGATAAGTGTGTGGAGATGCTGTGCTCCTCTCGTATCTCTATTTTCTTATTACATTCATCCAATCCTTCCTACTCCTTTCCATGGCAAGCTGTATGTAGGGCATCACCGTTGTCAATGGCTACATCCCATCCTCTCAGTGAAAACGTTCCTATGCTCTGTCACAGCACGGCTAATCATCTGTCGGTTCTCAATCAGGTTGGAATAGAATCCCTTGATTCTTTTGCGCTTGTCATCACGCCCAGCCTTCAGGAGTTTGAAGCTCGTCACAGTCATTCAATCCCAGAATCCTACTCAGAATACCACAGACAAGGTTTAGACTTTTCGGATCCTCATGAATGCCGCCATCTATCTAGCGTATACCACGAAGATTCTGTTGGAGAATCTAAGAGATATGCGCCCGGCCTAAAGTAGAACAGAAGTGGTTGTCAGTCACGCGCGTTCATAGGTGAGAATGATGATGAGTGTCACGGATCATCACATTCATCAAAGTTAAGTGTAACGTATATCTTGGAATAAGGATAGAAGAGAATTGAATAGAAAGTAATAAGAATTATATTGAAACTTTGAGGTACAGCAGAGCTCCACACCCTTAATCTATGGTGTGCAGAAACTCCACTGTTGAAAATACATAAGTGAAAGGTTCAGGCATGGCCGAATGGCCAGCCCCCATGGTCTAAGGACTAGGCGTCCAGAGATGATCAAATACACTAGTAAAAAGTCCTATTTATAATAAACTAGCTACTAGGGTTTACATGAGTAAGTAATTGATGCATAAATCCACTTCCGGGGCCTACTTGGTGTATGTTTGGACTGAGCTTGATCTATCCACGAGCTGAGACGTTTATTGGAGTTGAACTCCAAGTTATAACGTGTTTTGGGCGTTCAACTCCGGATCATGACGTGTTTCTGGCGTTTAACTCCAGACAGCAGCATGTACTTGGCGTTCAACGCCAAGTTACGTCATCAATTTCCGAATAAAGTATGGACTATTATATATTTCTGGAAAGCTCTGGATGTCTACTTTCCAACGCCGTTGAGAGCACGCCATTTAGAGTTTTGTAGCTCCAGAAAATCCATTTCGAGTGCAGGGAGGTCAGATTCCAACAGCATCAACAGTCCTTTTTGTCAGCCTTTTTTAGAGTTTTGCTCAAGTCCCTCAATTTCAGCCAGAAATTACCTGAAATCACAGAAAAACACACAAACTCATAGTAAAGTCCAGAAATGTGAATTTAACATAAAAACTAATGAAAACATTCCTAAAAGTAGCTTAAACTTACTAAAAACTACCTAAAAACAATGCCAAAAAGCGTATAAATTATCCGCTCATCACAAAAACTTGGTGCACGAATTTGTGATTCGCACAACTAACCAGCAAGTGCACTGGGTCGTCCAAGTAATACCTTACGTGAGTAAGGGTCGATCCCACGGAGATTATTGGTTTGAAGCAATCAATGTTTATTTTATTAATCTTAGTCAGGAGGCCAATAAAATTATTTGGATTTAATTGTAAGAAGTCAAAGTATTTAAAATTATTAGAAAAATAAGAGAGAATCAAATCGTTACTTGGTGTGCAATAATGAGAAATATGTTGGAGTTTTGGAGATGCGTTGTCCTTTGAATTTCTACTTTTCCTTGAAGTCCTCTTCCCACACGCAGGGTTCCTTCCATGGCAAGCTCTATGTAGGGTGTCACCGTTGTCAATGGCTACCTCCCATCCTCTCAGTGAAAACGTTCCTATGCTCTGTCACAGCACGGCTAATCATCTGTCGGTTCTCAATCAGGTTGGAATAGAATCCATTGATTCTTTTGCGTCTGTCACTAACGCCCAGCCTTTAGGAGTTTGAAGCTCGTCACAGTCATTCAATCCCAGAATCCTACTCGGAATACCACAGACAAGGTTTAGACTTTCCGGATTCTCATGAATGCCGCCATCAATCCGGCTTATACCACGAAGATTCTGATTAAGGAATCTAAGAGATACTCATTCAATCTAATGTAGAACGGAGGTGGTTGTCAGGCACACGTTTATGGATTGAGGAAGGTGATGAGTGTCACGGATCATCACCTTCTCCATAATTAAGCGCGAATGAACATCTTAGATAAGAACAAGCGTGTTTGAATGGAAAACAAAGGAATTGTATTAAATCATCGAGACGCCGCAGAGCTCCTCACCCCCAACAATGGAGTTTAGAGACTCATGCCGTCAAAACGTATGTAATTCAGATTTGAAAATGTCATGAGGTACAAGATAAATCTCTAAAAGTTGTTTAAATAGTAAACTAGTAGCCTAGGTTTACAGAATGTGGGCATACTGAACAGCATTCAAGACCCCTATAGTGACCTCTCCATACCAGCTTGTGTATGGAAAGGCATGTCACTTGCCAGTGGAACTGGAACACAAGGCCTACTGGGCAACCAGGTTCCTAAACCTTGATGCCAAGTTAGCTGGAGAAAAACGATTGCTCCAGTTAAATGAGCTAGAGGAATTTAGACTCAATGCTTTCGAGAATGCAAAAATATACAAAGAGAAAGCAAAAAGATGGCATGATAAGAAATTGTCATCCAGAGTCTTTGAGCCGGGGCAGAAAGTTCTGCTATTTAATTCTAGGCTCAAATTATTCCCCGGGAAATTAAAATCCCGGTGGAGAGGTCCATATGTAATTACAAGTGTATCACCATATGGATACATAGAGCTTCAGGATAATGACTCTAACAAAAAGTTCATTGTTAATGGACAAAGAGTTAAGCATTATCTTGAAGGTAATTTTGAGCAAGAATGCTCAAAACTGAGACTTAATTAAAGCTCAGTAATAGTCCAGCTAATGACATTAAAGAAGTGCTTGCTGGGAGGCAACCCAGCCAATCACAAAATTTAATTTTATTTGTTTCTGTTGATTTTTACAGGTATAGGTCACATATCTTCAAGGTAAAAAAAGCAATTAATCGATTTCACAGAGTTACAGGGGAATTTGGAAAGTTCACTGGCGAAAAAAAAAAGCCAGTAAGAAACACTTTGGGCGTTGAACGCCCAAAAGAAGCACCCACTGGACGTTCAACGCCAGTAAGGGTAGCCATCTGGGCGTTAAACGCCAGAAAGAAGCACCTTCTGGGCGTTTAACGCCAGATTGTTAGCATCCTGGGCGTTCAGAAAAACGCCCAGTGACAAAGGACCTCCTGGCGTTCAACGCCAGAAAGAAGCATCAGCTGGGCGTTGAACGCCCAGGAGAAGTAGCATTTGGGCGTTAAACGCCCAAAACATGCATCGTTTGGGCGTTTAACGCCAGGATGGTGGGAGGAGGTAAAAATTCGTTTTTCTTTATAATTTTTCTAAATTTTTATGTTTCAATTCATGATTTCTTACATAAACATGCTTCAAATTGTCATCCCTCATATCAAATTAGTTTTCTAAAAATCCATGTTTCAAAAATTTCAAATATATCTTAATCCATAAAGACAAATTGTTTTCCAATCCAATCCAACTCTTTTAAGTTTGTTTTCAAAACTCAATTATCTTTTTCAAAATTAAAAATTCAGATCTATCTTTTAATTATTATTCAAATCTTTCTCTTTTTAAACTATATCTTTTTCTTATCATATCTATCTTTTACAAATCATATCTTCTATCTTATCTTTTTCTTATTTTCGAAAATTTCCCACCCCCTCCCTATATATTGAATTCGGCGCCCCTCTCATCATCACCATGCCACACTTGCTCTCCTCCTATCCCTCTTCTTTCTTCTCTTTTGCTTGAGGACAAGCAAAGCTCTAAGTTTGGTGTGTTTATCCGTGATCACAAAAACATACTCATTAAGATCATGGCTCCTAAAGGAAAACAACCCACCCCAAGAGGCGAGAAAGAGAACACTCCAAAACCACTTTGGAATCAAGGGACGTTCTTAACTAAAGAACATTCAGACCATTACTACAAGATAATGAGTCACAGATCAGTGATCCCAGAAGTCAAATTTGATCTGAAAGAAGATGAATATCCGGAGATCCAAGAGCAAATTCGAAACAGGAACTGGGAAATTCTGGCCAATCCTGAAACGAAAGTGGGAAGGAACATGGTTCAAAAGTTCTATGCTAATCTATGGCAGACAGACAGGCAAAGAATAATTGGAGCTGCTCTCTATGACCATCGGACCTTAGTCAGAGGAAAGATTGTTCATACCCATCCTGACAAGATCAGGGAGATATTTAAGCTTCCCCAACTGAAAGATGACCCAGACTCCTTTAATAGGAGAATGATGAGGGTAAATAAAGGTCTGGACAAGATTCTAGAGGATATATGCATCCCTGAAGCCAGGTGGACCACCAGCATGACTGGCATCCCAAATCAACTCAAAAGAGAAGATCTAAAACCAGTAGCCAGAGACTGGCTAGATTTCATAGGGCGTTCCATATTGCCCACCAGCAACCGTTCTGAAGTTACTGTTAAAAGAGCAGTGATGATTCACTGCATCATGATGGAAAAAGAAGTAGAAGTCCATCAACCGATCTCATGTGAGCTATACAAAATAGCAAACAGGAATTCCAAGGACGCCAGATTGGCCTATCCAAGCTTAATTTCTATGCTCTGCAAAGATGCTGGAGTGAAGATGGGAATAACAGAGTATATCCCAGTTGAGAGGCCAATCACTGGAATATCAATGGTCAGACAACAGCAACAAGATGATTCAGCCAAAAGGAGAGCACAGGAAGCCCTCCCAGAACTGCCTCAATTCGAATATTGGGGACATCTTGAGGCTTCTATTTCCAAATTGCAAGAAGCTATGGACCAAATAAAGGAAGAACAAAGCAATCAAAGTAGCATGCTTTGCAAACTGCTTAAGGAACAGGAAGAGCAAGGACGTGATCTAAGGGAGCTAAAGCACCAAAAATTAATCCTTGAAAAACACCCCACAAATTAGAGGAACATCTACTGCTCAAAACAACAGGTTGTTGAGTTCCAATTTTTTTTTTTTTGCTTTAACTCTGTGATAGTGTTATTATGGAAATTTACCTTAGGAGATATATAGTGGTAGTAGTAGTAGTAATTAGTATATCTATTTTGATTTTATTTCCAATTAAGCTATAATTTATTTTTCTCATCATCATCAGGCATGAATAAAGTAGTATATTTTTTTTAGAATAAAGAAGTAATCTATATTTTTCGAGTTCTTAATAATAAAAATTATAATTAACTATGTGTGGTGGCAATATATTTTGTTCTCTGAATGAATGCTTGAACAGTGCATAACTTGTACTTTGAATTTGATGAATATTGGCTCCTGAAAGAATGAGGAACACGAAAAATATTATTGATGATCTGAAAAATCATGAAATTGATTCTTGAAGCAAGAAAAAGCAGAAAAAAATTTTATAAAAAGAAATAAAAGCCAAACAGCCCTTAAAACCAAAAGGCAAGGGTGAAAAGGATCCAAGGCTTTAAGCATCAGTGGATAGGAGGGCCTAAGGAAATAGTTCCAGGCCTAAGCGGCTAAACCAAGCTGTCCCTAACCATGTGCTTGTGGCATGCAGGTCCAAGTTACAAACTTGAGACTGAGTGGTTAAAGTCGTGATCCAAGGCAAAAAGAGTGTGCTCAAGAGCTCTGGACACCTCTGACTGGGGACTCTAGCAAAGCTGAGTCACAATCTGAAAAGGTTCACCTAGTCATGTGTCTGTGGCATTTATGTATCTGGTGGTAATACTGGAAAACAAAATGCTTAGGGCCACGGCCAAGACTCATAAAATAACTGTGTTCAAGAATCAACATACTACACTAGGAGAATCAATAATACTATCTGAATTCTGAGTTCCTATGGATGCCAATCATTCTGAAATTCAACGGATAAAGGGAGATGCCAAAACTGTTCAGAAACAAAAAGCTACAAGCCTCGCTCATCTAATAAGAATCTGAGCTTCATTTAAAACTCTAAAATATTATTACTTCTTAATTTCTATTAAAACCTATTTTATTTATCTAGTTGCTTGAGGACAAGCAACAGTTTAAGTTTGGTGTTGTGATGAGCGGATATTTTATACGCTTTTTGGGGTTAATTTCATGTAGATTTTAGTATGTTTTAATTAGTTTTTAGTAGAATATTATTAGTTTTTAGGCAAAAATCATATTTCTGGACTTTACTATGAGTTTGTGTGTTTTTCTGTTATTTCAGGTATTTTCTGGCTGAAATTTAGGGAGCTGAGCAAAAATCTGAGTTAGGCTGAAAAAGGACTGCTGATGCTGTTGGATCCTGACCTCCCTGAACTCGGAATGGAATTTTGGGAGCTACAGGAGTCTAATTGGCGCGCTCTCAACGGCGTTGGAAAGTAGACATCCAGGGCTTTCCAGCAATATATAATAGTCCATACTTTGTGCGAAGATAGACGACGTAACTTCGCGTTGAACGCCAAGTACATGCTGCTGTTTGGAGTTAAACGCCAGAAAAACGTTATGATCCGGAGTTGAACGGCCAAAACACGTTATAACTTGGAGTTCAACTCCAAGAAAGGCCTCAACTCGTGGATAGCTTTAGTCTCAGCCCCAGCACACACCAAGTGGGCCCCAGAAGTGGATTTCTGCACCAATCATCTTAGTTTACTCATATTCTGTAAACCTAGGTTACTAGTTTACTATTTAAACAACTTTTAGAGACTTATTTTGTACCGGATGACATTTTCAGATCTGAATTACATACTTTTTGACGGCATGAGTCTCTAAACTCCATTGTTGGGGGTGAGGAGCTCTGCAGCGTCTCGATGAATTAATACAATTCCTTTGTTTTCCATTCAAACACGCTTGTTCTTATCTAAGATGTTCATTCGTGCTTAATTATGGAGAAGGTGATGATCCGTGACACTCATCACCTTCCTCAATCCATGAACGTGTGCCTGACAACCACCTCCGTTCTACATCAGATTGAATGAGTATCTCTTAGATTCCTTAATCAGAATCTTCGTGGTATAAGCCGGATTGATGGCGGCATTCATGAGAATCCGGAAAGTCTAAACCTTGTCTGTGGTATTCCGAGTAGGATTCTGGGATTGAATGACTGTGATGAGCTTCAAACTCCTGAAGGCTGGGAGTTAGTGACAGACGCAAAAGAATCAATGGATTCTATTCCAACCTGATTGAGAACCGACAGATGATTAGCCGTGCTGTGACAGAGCATAGGAACGTTTTCACTGAGAGGATGGGAAGTAGCCATTGACAACGGTGACACCCTACATAGAGCTTGCCATGGAAGGGACCTTATTCCAAATACTTTGACTTCTTATCATTAAATCCAATTAATCTTATTGACATCCTGACTAGGATTAATAAAATAAGCATAGATTGCTTCAAACCAATAATCTCCGTGGGATCGACCCTTACTCACGTAAGGTATTACTTGGACGACCCAGTGCACTTGCTGGTTAGTTGTGCGGATTACAAATTCGTGCACCAAGTTTTTGGCGCCGTTGCCGGGGATTGTTGAGTTTGAACAATTGAAGGCTTATTTTATTTCTTAGATTAGGAATAATTTATTTTTATTGTCATAGAGTCATCAAATCCTGATAGGATAGTTTCTTTTCAAAAATTTCTTTTCAAAAATATTATTTTTCTTTATTAATTGTTAATTTTCGTGAGTCTAGTGTCTTGTTCTAAGTTTGGTGTCAATTGCATCTTTTATATTTTTCTCTAAAAATTTCGTATTAGTGTCTTTGTTCTTCCTTGATCTTCAAGTTGTTCTTGTTTATTTTCCTTGTTTGATCTTTAATTTTTCTTGTTCTGTGTCTTTTCTTGTTTTTCTTGTGCTTTTTCAAAATATTAGCTTTCAAAAATTTATTTTATCCATAAAAATAATACATCTTCAAAATCAACACTGAAGTTGCTGCCCAATTGCCTGGAGCTTTAGTAGTTGTTCTTGATAATTGGGTATCCCCTTTGGAATCTTTTTCAAAAATATTTTTTTCTTTGATTGAATCTTGTGCCAAACTCTAAGTTTGGTGTTTTCTTGTTAATTTCTCTTTAATTTTCGAAAATTTATCTTGTCTTTCTAAAAATTTTAAGTTTGGTGTTCTTTCTTTTTGTTCTTGGTGTTCTTGTGAATCTTCAAAGTGTTCTTGAGTCTTTCTTGTATTTTAATCTTAAAATTTTTAAGTTTGGTGTTCCTTGGTATTTTCCCTCCAAAATTTTCGAAAATAAGGAGCATTGGATCTAAAAATTTTAAGTCTTATGTCTTTTGTGTGTTTTTCTCTTTCATCATAAAATTCAAAATTCAAAAAAAATATATATCTTTTCTAACTTATTTTAAACTATATTTTCGAAAATTTTATATAAAAATTCAGATTTCAATTTCAAAATATTTTCAATTTCTTTTATTTTGTTTCATTTTTATTTTATTTTATAAAAATTAATTTTTATAAAATAAATAATATCAACATACATATCATCTCTTTTATTCCATCATGGAATTAAGTGGGAATGATCAGTCCAGGAGGACTCTGGGGTCATATGCTAACCCCACTACTGCTTCATATGGGAGTAGTATCTGTATACCCTCCATTGGAGTTAGTAGCTTTGAGTTGAATCCTCAGCTCATTATCATGGTGCAGCAAAACTGCCAGTATTCTGGTCTTCCACATGAAGAACCTACAGAGTTTCTGGCACAATTTTTACAAATTGCTGACACAGTACATGATAAAGAAGTGGATCAGGATGTCTACAGATTTTTACTGTTTCCGTTTGCTGTAAAAGATCAAGCTAAGAGGTGGTTAAATAACCAGCCTAAGAACAGCATAAAAACATGGAAACAGCTGTCAGAAAAATTCTTGAATCACTATTTCCCTCCAAAACGGATGACACAGCTAAGGCTAAGCATCCAAGGCTTCAAACAAGGAGATAATGAATCCCTTTATGATGCCTGGGAGAGATACAGAGAGATGCTAAGAAAATGCCCCTCTGAAATGTTTTCAGAGTGGGTGCAATTAGACATCTTCTACTATGGGCTTACAGAAAAAGCTCAGATTTCTCTAGACCACTCAGCTGGTGGATCTATACATATGAGAAAAAAAATTGAAGAAGCTCAAGAGCTTATTGATACAGTTGCCAGAAATCAACATCTGTACCTAAGCAGTGAATCTTCCATGAAAGAAGAAGCTAAAACAGTAACTGATGAACTCAGTTCTGTAGATCAGGCCAATGAATTCAATTAGCAATTAGACTTTCTAACCAAGCAGCTAGCTGAATTCAAGGAAATACTACAGGAAACAAGAATGGCTAACAGGAATATGGAAGTACAATTAAGGCAAACAGAAAAGCAACTATCAAAACAAATAGCAGAAGAATGTCAAGCAGTTCAATTAAGAAGTGGGAAAACATTAAATACCTCACTTCAAAGCAGCAGGAAGCCAAGAAATGAACAGATGTCTACTCAAAATCCCTCTGAGGACAATCAGAGCCCAGAGAGGAATAATGCTGGCGCTGAACGCCCAGACCATGCTCATTCCTGGCGTTCGACGCCAGAAACAAGCATGAATCCGGCGTTGAACGCCCAAAGGGAGCATAGTTCTGGCGTTCAGACGCCAGTAACAAATGAGGAGTTGGCGTTTAACGCCACCCCAGCTTCCACCCCTGGCATTCAAACGCCAGTGGGAAATCAGTCACACACAAGTGCTGATAACAACCCTTATAAAAAGGCTTCCCAACCCACTTCTGTAGGTAATAAACCTGTAGCAACTAAGGTTGAGGAATACCAAGCCAAAATGCCTTATCCTCAAAAACTCCGCCAAGCGGAACAGGATAAGCAATTTGCCTGCTTTGCAGACTATCTCAGGACTCTTGAAATAAAGATTCCGTTTGCAGAAGCACTTGAGCAAATACCCTCTTATGCTAAGTTCATGAAAGAGATCTTAAGTCATAAGAAGGATTGGAGGGAAACTGAAAAAATTTACCTCACTGAAGAATGCAGTGCAGTCATTCTGAAAAGCTTACCTGAGAAGCTTAAAGATCCTGGGAGCTTTATGATACCATGCACATTAGAGGGTACTTGTACCAAGCAAGCTTTATGTGATCTTGGGGCAAGTATCAACCTAATACCTGCATCTACTATCAGAAAGCTTGGTTTGACTGAAGAAATCAAACCAACCAGGATATGTCTTCAACTTGCTAATGGCTCCATTAAATACCCATCAGGCGTGATTGAAGACATGATTGTCAAGGTTGGGCCATTTGCCTTTCCTACTGACTTTGTGGTGCTGGAAATGGAGGAGCACAAGAGTGCAACTCTCATTCTAGGAAGACCTTTCTTAGGAACTGGCCGAACCCTCATTGACGTCCAAAAAGGGGAAGTAACCTTGAGAGTCAATGAGGAGGAGTTCAAGTTGAATGTTGTCAAAGCCATGCAACATCCAGACACCCCAAATGACTGCATAAGTGTTGATATTATTGACTCTCTGGTAAGAGAGATCAATATGGCTGAGAGTCTCGAATCAGAGCTAGAGGACATCTTTAAAGATGTTCAGCCTGACCTGGAGGAATCAGAGAGAATAGTAGAACCTCTGAAAATCCCTCAGGAAGAGGAGAAACCTCCTAAACCCGAGCTCAAACCATTACTACCATCCCTAAAATATGCATTCCTGGGAGAAGGTGATACCTTTCCTGTAAACATAAGCTCTACCTTAGAGCCACAGGAAGAGGAAGCACTAATTCAAGTGCTAAGGACACACAAGACAGCTCTTGGGTGGTCCATCAGTGATCTCAAGGGCATTAGCCCAGCCAGATGCATGCACAAGATCCTATTAGAAGGTGACGCCAAGCCAGTGGTTCAACCACAAAGGCGGCTGAACCCAGCCATGAAGGAAGTTGTGCAGAAGGAGGTCACTAAATTACTAGAGGCTAGGATTATTTATCCTATTTCTGACAGACCCTGGGTGAGCCCTGTCCAAGTCGTCCCTAAGAAGGGAGGCATGACAGTGGTTCATAATGAAAAAAATGAACTGGTTCCTACAAGAACAGTTACAGGGTGGCGTATGTGTATTGATTATAGAAGGCTCAATACAGCCACCAGAAAGGATCATTTTCCTTTACAAATCTTTCTCTTTTTAAACTATATCTTTTTCTTATCATATCTATCTTTTACAAATCATATCTTTTATCTTATCTTTTTCTTATTTTCGAAAATTTCCCACCCCCCTCCCTATATATTGAATTCGGCGCACCTCTCATCATCACGATGCCACACTTGCTCTCCTCCTATCCCTCTTCTTTCTTCTCTTTTGCTTGAGGACAAGCAAAGCTCTAAGTTTGGTGTGTTTATCCGTGATTACAAAAACATACTCATTAAGATCATGGCTCCTAAAGGAAAACAACCCACCCCAAGAGGCAAGAAAGAGAACACTCCAAAACCACTTTGGAATCAAGGGAAGTTCTTAACTAAAGAACATTCAGACCATTACTACAAGATAATGAGTCACAGATCAGTGATCCCGGAAGTCAAATTTGATCTGAAAGAAGATGAATATCCGGAGATCCAAGAGCAAATTCGAAACAGGAACTGGGAAATTCTGGCCAATCCTGAAACGAAAGTGGGAAGGAACATGGTTCATGAGTTCTATGCTAATCTATGGCAGACAGACAGGCAAAGAATAATTGGAGCTGCTCTCTATGACCATCGGACCTTAGTCAGAGGAAAGATTGTTCATACCCATCCTGACAAGATCAGGGAGATATTTAAGCTTCCCCTACTGAAAGATGACCCAGACTCCTTTAATAGGAGAATGATGAGGGTAAATAAAGGTCTGGACAAGATTCTAGAGGATATATGCATCCCTGAAGCCAGGTGGACCACCAGCACGACTGGCATCCCAAATCAACTCAAAAGAGAAGATCTAAAACCAGTAGCCAGAGGCTGGCTAGATTTCATAGGGCGTTCCATATTGCCCACCAGCAACCGTTCTGAAGTTACTGTTAAAAGAGCAGTGATGATTCACTGCATCATGATGGGAAAAGACGTAGAAGTCCATCAACTGATCTCATGTGAGCTATACAAAATAGCAAACAGGAATTCCAAGGACGCCAGATTGGCCTATCCAAGCTTAATTTCTATGCTCTGCAAAGATGCTGGAGTGAAGATGGGAATAACAGAGTATATCCCAGTTGAGAGGCCAATCACTGGAATATCAATGGTCAGACAACAGCAACAAGATGATTCAGCCAAGAGGAGAGCACAGGAAGCCCTCCCAAAACTGCCTCAATTCGAATATTGGGGACATCTTGAGGCTTCTATTTCCAAATTGCAAGAAGCTATGGACCAAATAAAGGAAGAACAAAGCAATCAAAGTAGCATGCTTTGCAAACTGCTTAAGGAACAGGAAGAGCAAGGACGTGATCTAAGGGAGCTGAAGCGCCAAAAATTAATCCTTGAAAAACACCCCATAGATTAGAGGAACATCTACTCCTCAAAACATCAGGTTGTTGAGTTCCATTTTTTTTTTTACTTTAACTCTGTGATAGTGTTATTATGGAAATTTACCTTAGGAGATATATAGTGGTAGTAGTAGTAGTAATTAGTATATCTATTTTGATTTTATTTCCAATTAAGCTATAATTTATTTTTCTCATCATCATCAGGCATGAATAAAGTAGTAGATTTTTTTTAGAATAAAGAAGTAATCTATATTTTTCGAGTTCTTAATAATAAAAATTATAATTAACTATGTGTGGTGGCAATATTTTTTGTTCTCTGAATGAATGCTTGAACAGTGCATAACTTGTACTTTGAATTTGATGAATATTGGCTCCTGAAAGAATGAGGAACACGAAAAATATTATTGATGATCTGAAAAATCATGAAATTGATTCTTGAAGCAAGAAAAAGCGGAAAAAAAAATTTATAAAAAGAAATAAAAGCCAAACAGCCCTTAAAACCAAAAGGCAAGGGTGAAAAGGATCCAAGGCTTTGAGCATCAGTGGATAGGAGGGCCTAAGGAAATAGTTCCAGGCCTAAGCGGCTAAACCAAGCTGTCCCTAACCATGTGCTTGTGGCATGCAGGTCCAAGTTACAAACTTGAGACTGAGTGGTTAAAGTCGTGATCCAAGGCAAAAAAAGTGTGCTCAAGAGCTCTGGACACCTCTGACTGGGGACTCTAGCAAAGCTGAGTCACAATCTGAAAAGGTTCACCTAGTCATGTGTCTGTGGCATTTATGTATCTGGTGGTAATACTGGAAAACAAAATGCTTAGGGCCACGGCCAAGACTCATAAAATAACTGTGTTCAAGAATCAACATACTACACTAGGAGAATCAATAATACTATCTGAATTCTGAGTTCCTATGGATGCCAATCATTCTGAAATTCAAAGGATAAAGGGAGATGCCAAAACTGTTCAGAAACAAAAAGCTACAAGCCCCGCTCATCTAATAAGAATCTGAGCTTCATTTAAAACTCTAAAATATTATTACTTCTTAATTTCTGTTAAAACCTTTTTTATTTATCTAGTTGCTTGAGGACAAGCAACAGTTTAAGTTTGGTGTTGTGATGAGCGGATATTTTATACGCTTTTTGGGGTAATTTCATGTAGATTTTAGTATGTTTTAATTAGTTTTTGGTAGAATATTATTAGTTTTTAGGCAAAAATCATATTTCTGGACTTTACTATGAGTTTGTGTGTTTTTCTGTGATTTCAGGTATTTTCTGGCTAAAATTGAGGGAGCTGAGCAAAAATCTGAGTTAGGCTGAAAAAGGACTGCTGATGCTGTTGGATCCTGACCTCCCTGCACTCAAAATGGATTTTCTGGAGCTACAGGAGTCCAATTGGCGCGCTCTCAACGGCGTTGGAAAGTAGACATCCAAGGCTTTCCAGCAATATATAATAGTTCATACTTTGCACGAAGAAAGACGACGTAACTTGGCGTTGAACTCCAAGTACATGCTGCTGTCTGGAGTTAAACGCCAGAAAGACGTCATAATCCGGAGTTGAACGCCCAAAACACGTTATAACTTGGAGTTCAACTCCAAGAAAGGCCTCAACTCGTGGATAGCTTTAGTCTCAGCCCCAGCACACACCAAGTGGGCCCCAGAAGTGGATTTCTGCACCAATTATCTTAGTTTACTCATATTCTGTAAACCGAGGTTACTAGTTTACTATTTAAACAAGTTTTAGAGACTTATCTTGTACCTCATGACATTTTCAGATCTGAATTACATACTTTTTGACGGCATGAGTCTCTAAACTCCATTGTTGGGGGTGAGGAGCTCTGCGGCGTCTCGATGATTTAATACAATTCCTTTGTTTTCCATTCAAACACGCTTGTTCTTATCTAAGATGTTCATTCGCGCTTAATTATGGAGAAGGTGATGATCCGTGACACTCATCACCTTCCTCAATCCATGAACGTGTGCCTGACAACCACCTCCGTTCTACATCAGATTGAATGAGTATCTCTTAGATTCCTTAATCAGAATCTTCGTGGTATAAGCCGGATTGATGGCGGCATTCATGAGAATCCGGAAAGTCTAAACCTTGTCTGTGGTATTCCGAGTAGGATTCTGGGATTGAATGACTATGACGAGCTTCAAACTCCTGAAGGCTGGGCGTTAGTGACAGACGCAAAAGAATCAATGGATTCTATTCCAACCTGATTGAGAACCGACAGATGATTAGCCGTGCTGTGATAGAGCATAGGAACGTTTTCACTGAGAGGATGGGAGGTAGCCATTGACAACGGTGACACCCTACATAGAGCTTGCCATGGAAGGAACCCTGCGTGTGGGAAGAGGACTTCAAGGAAAAGTAGAAATTCAAAGGACAACGCATCTCCAAAACTCCAACATATTTCTCATTATTGCACACCAAGTAACGATTTGATTCTCTCTTATTTTTCTAATAATTTTAAATACTTTGACTTCTTACAATTAAATCCAAATAATTTTATTGGCCTCCTGACTAAGATTAATAAAATAAACATTGATTGCTTCAAACCAATAATCTCCGTGGGATCGACCCTTACTCACGTAAGGTATTACTTGGACGACCCAGTGCACTTGCTGGTTAGTTGTGCGAATCACAAATTCATGCACCAAGTTTTTGGCGCCGTTGCCGGGGATTGTTGAGTTTGAACAATTGAAGGCTTATTTTATTTCTTAGATTAGGAATAATTTATTTTTATTGTTATAGAGTCATTAAATTTTGATAGGATAGTTTCTTTTCAAAAAAATTTCTTTTCAAAAATATTATTTTTCTTAATTAATTGTTAATTTTTCGTGAGTTTAGTGTCTTATTCTAAGTTTGGTGTTAATTGCATATTTTATATTTTCTTTAAAATTTTCGTGTTAGTGTTCTTGGTTCTTCCTTGATCTTCAAGTTGTTCTTGTTCATTTTTCTTGATTGATCTTTAATTTTTCTTGTTTTTGTGTCTTTTCTTGTTTTTCTTGTGCTTTTTCAAAACAGTAACTTTCAAAAAATTTTACTTGTATCCATAAATCTAACACATTTTTAAAATCAACTCTGAAGTTGCTGCCCATTTTGCTGGAGCTTTAGTAGTTGTTCTTCATAATTGGGTATCTTCTTTGGAATCTTTTTCAAAAATAATTTTTCTTTTATTGAATCTTGTGCCAAACTTTAAGTTTGGTGTTTTCTTGTTAAGTTTTCTTTAATTTTCAAAAATTTATCTTGGTTTTCTAAAAATTTTAAGTTTGGTGTTCTTTCTTTTGTTCTTGGTGTTCTTGTGAATTTTCAAAGTGTTATTGAGCCTTTCTTGTGCTTTGATCTTAAAATTTTTAAGTTTGGTGTTCCTTGGTGTTTTCCCTCCAAAATTTTCGAAAATAAGGAATATTGGATCTAAAATTTTTAAATCTTGTGTTTTTTTTGCACACTTTTCTCTTTCATCATAAAATTCAAAATTCAAAAAAAATATATACTTTCTAACTAATTTCGAACAACATTTTTCGAAAATTTTATATAAAAATTCAGATTTCAATTTCGAAATATTTTCAATTTCTTTTATTTGTCTTGTTTTTATTTTTATTTTATAAAAATTAATTTTTTTTTTATAAAATAAATAATAGCAACATACATATCATCTCTTTTATTCCATCATGGAATTAAGTGGGAATGATCAGTCCAGGAGGACTCTGGGGTCTTATGCTAACCCTACTACTACTTCATATAGGAGTAGTATCTGTATACCCTCCATTGGAGTTAGTAGCTTTGAGTTGAATCCTCAGCTCATTATCATGGTGCAGCAAAACTGCCAGTATTATGGTCTTCCACATGAAGAACCTACAGAGTTTCTGGCACAATTTTTACAAATTGCTGACACAGTACATGATAAAGAAGTGGATCAGGATGTCTACAGATTATTACTGTTTTCATTTGCTGTAAAAGATCAAGCTAAGAGATGGTTAAATAACCAGCCTAAGAACAGCATAAAAACATGGAAGCAGCTGTCAGAAAGATTCCTGAATCACTATTTCCCTCCAAAACGGATGACACAGCTAAGGCTAAGCATCCAAGGCTTCAAACAAGGAGATAATGAATCTCTTTATGATGCCTGGGAGAGATACAGAGAGATGCTAAGAAAATGCCCCTCTGAAATGTTTTCAGAATGGGTGCAATTAGACATCTTCTACTATGGGCTTACAGAAAAAGCTCAGATTTCTCTAGACCACTCAGCTGGTGGATCTATACATATGAGAAAAACAATTGAAGAAGCTCAAGAGCTTATTGATACAGTTGCCAGAAATCAGCATCTGTACCTAAGCAGTGAACCTTCCATGAAAGAAGAAGCTAAAACAGTAACTGCTGAACTCAGTCCTGTGGATCAAGTTAATGAATTTAATCAGCAATTAGACTTTCTAACTCAGCAGCTAGCCGAATTTAAGGAAATATTACAGGAAACAAGAATGGCTAACAGGAATATGGAAGTGCAATTAAAGCAGACAGAAAAGCAACTGTCAAAACAAATAGCAGAAGAATGTCAAACAGTTCAATTAAGAAGTGGGAAAACATTAAATACCTCACCACAAAGCAGCAGGAAACCAAGAAATGAACAATTGGTTACTCAAAATCCCTCTGAGGACAGTCAGAGCCCAGAGAGGAATAAAGCTGGCGCTGAACGCCCAGACCATGCTCATTCCTGGCGTTCAACGCCAGAAACAAGCATGAATCTGGCGTTGAACGCCCAAAGGGAACATGGTTCTGGCGTTCAAACGCCAGTAACAAGCAAGGAGGTGGCGTCTAACGCCACTCCAACTTCCACCCCTGGCATTCAAATGCCAGTGGGGGATCAGTCACATACAAGTGCTGATGACAACCCTTCTAAAAAGGCTTCCCAACCTACTCCTGTAGGTAATAAACCTGCAGCAACTAAGGTTGAGGAATACAAAGCCAAAATGCCTTATCCTCAAAAACTCCGCCAAGCAGAATAGGATAAGCAATTTGCCCGCTTTGCAGACTATCTCAGGACTCTTGAAATAAAGATTCCGTTTGCAGAAGCACTTGAGCAAATACCCTCTTATGCTAAGTTCATGAAAGAGATCTTAAGTCATAAGAAGGATTGGAGGGACACTGAAAAAGTTTACCTCACTGAGGAATGCAGTGCAGTCATTCTGAAAAGCTTACCTGAGAAGCTTAAAGATCCTGGGAGCTTTATGATACCATGCACATTAGAGGGTACTTGTGCCAAGCAAGCTTTATGTGATCTTGGGGCAAGTATCAACCTAATACCTGCATCTACTATCAGAAAGCTTGGTTTGACTGAAGAAATCAAACCAACCAGGATATGTCTTCAACTTGCTGATGGCTCCATTAAATACCCATCAGGTGTGATTGAAGACATGATTGTCAAGGTTGGGCCATTCGCCTTTCCTACTGACTTTGTGGTGCTAGAAATGGAGGAGCACAAGAGTGCAACTCTCATTCTAGGAAGACCTTTCCTAGCAACTGGCCGAACCCTCATTGATGTCCAAAAAGGGGAAGTAACCTTGAGAGTCAATGAGGAAGAGTTCAAGTTGAATGTTGTCAAAGCCATGCAACATCCAGACACCCCAAATGACTGTATGAGTGTTGATATCATTGACTCTCTGGTAAGAGAGGTCAATATGGCTGAGAGTCTCGAATCAGAGCTAGAGGACATATTTAAAGATGTTCAGCCTGACCTGGATGAATCAGATAGAATAGTAGAACCTCTGAAAATCCCTCAGGAAGAGGAGAAACCTCCTAAACCCGAGCTCAAACCATTACCACCATCCCTGAAATATGCATTTCTGGGAGAAGGTGATACTTTTCCTGTAATCATAAGCTCTACCTTAGAGCCACAGGAAGAGGAAGCACTAATTCAAGTGCTAAGGACACACAAGACAGCTCTTGGGTGGTCCATCAGTGATCTCAAGGGCATTAGCCCAGCCAGATGCATGCACAAGATCCTATTGGAAGGTGACGCCAAGCCAGTGGTTCAACCACAAAGGCGGCTGAACCCAGCCATGAAGGAAGTTGTGCAGAAGGAGGTCACTAAATTACTAGAGGCTGGGATTATTTATCCTATTTCTGACAGCCCCTGGGTAAGCCCTGTCCAAGTCGTCCCTAAGAAGGGAGGTATGACAGTGGTTCATAATGAAAAAAATGAACTGGTTCCTACAAGAACAGTTACAGGGTGGCGTATGTGTATTGATTATAGAAGGCTCAATACAGCCACCAGAAAGGATCATTTTCCTTTACCATTCATAGACCAAATGCTAGAAAGACTAGCAGGTCATGAATACTACTGCTTCCTGGATGGATATTCAGGTTATAATCAAATTGCAGTAGATCCCCAGGATCAAGAGAAAACGGCATTCACATGTCCATCTGGAGTATTTGCATACAGAAGGATGCCATTTGGCCTGTGCAATGCACCTGCAACTTTTCAGAGGTGCATGCTCTCAATTTTCTCTGATATGGTGGAAAAATTCCTGGAAGTCTTCATGGATGACTTTTCAGTATTTGGAGACTCATTCAGCTCCTGCCTTAACCATTTAGCACTTGTTCTGAAAAGATGCCAAGAGACTAACTTGGTTTTAAACTGGGAAAAATGTCACTTTATGGTGACTGAAGGAATTGTCCTTGGGCACAAAATTTCGAACAAGGGAATAGAGGTGGATCAAGCTAAGGTAGAAGTAATTGAAAAATTACCACCACCTGCCAATGTTAAGGCAATCAGAAGCTTTCTGGGGCATGCAGGATTCTATAGGAGGTTTATAAAGGATTTTTCAAAAATTGCCAAACCTCTGAGCAACCTGCTAGCTGCTGACACGCCATTTATATTTGATAAAGAGTGTCTGCAGGCATTTGAGACTCTAAAAGCTAAATTGGTCACAGCACCAATCATCTCTGCACCAGACTGGACATTACCATTTGAATTGATGTGTGATGCCAGTGACCATGCCATTGGTGCAGTGTTGGGACAAAGGCATGACAAGCTTCTGCATGTCATTTACTATGCCAGCCATGTTCTAAATGATGCACAGAAGAATTACACAACCACAGAAAAAGAGCTACTTGCAGTGGTTTACGCCATTGACAAATTCAGATCCTATTTAGTAGGATCAAAAGTGATTGTGTACACTGATCATGCTGCTCTTAAATATCTACTCACAAAGCAGGATTCAAAACCCAGACTTATAAGATGGGTGTTACTTCTGCAAGAGTTTGATATAGAAATAAGAGACAGAAAGGGGACAGAGAATCAAGTAGCAGATCACCTGTCCCGAATAGAACCAGTGGAAGGGGCGTCCCTCCCTCTCACTGAGATCTCTGAAACCTTTCCGGATGAGCAACTGTTTGCCATCCAGGAAGTGCCATGGTTTGCAGACATTGCAAACTACAAGGCAGTGAGATTCATACCCAAAGAGTACAGTAGGCTGCAATCAAAGAAATTGATCACAGATGCGAAGTACTATCTTTGGGATGAACCATATCTCTTCAAGAGATGTGCAGACGGAGTAATCCGTAGATGTGTGCCTAAGGAAGAAGCACAAAAGATTCTATGGCACTGCCATGGCTCACAGTATGGAGGACATTTTGGAAGTGAGCGAACAGCCACAAGAGTCCTCCAAAGTGGCTTCTACTGGCCTACCCTTTATAAAGATTCCCGAGCGTTTGTGCTTAATTGTGACAGTTGCCAAAGATCAGGCAACCTACCTCACAGCTATGCCATGCCTCAACAAGGGATCTTGGAGATTGAGTTGTTTGATGTATGGGGCATTGACTTCATGGGACCTTTCCCACCATCATACTCAAACACTTATATTCTGGTGGCAGTGGATTATGTATCCAAATGGGTGGAGGCTATTGCAACACCCACTAATGACACTAAAACAGTGTTAAAATTCCTCCAGAAACATATCTTCAGCAGATTTGGTATCCATAGAGTATTAATCAGTGATGGGGGCACTCATTTCTGCAATAAACAGCTTTACTCTGCCCTGGTACGTTATGGAGTTAGCCACAGGGTAGCTACTCCATATCACCCACAAACTAACGGGCAAGCTGAAGTCTCAAATAGAGAACTCAAAAGAATCCTGGAACGGACTGTAATTAACCGTAGAAGGGATTGGGCAAGAAGCTTGGATGATGCTCTGTGGGTATACAGAACAGCATTCAAGACCCCTATAGGGACCTCTCCATACCAGCTTGTGTATGGAAAGGCATGTCACTTGCCAGTGGAACTGGAACACAAGGCCTACTGGCAACCAGATTCCTAAACCTTGATGCCAAGTTAGCTGGAGAAAAACGATTACTCCAACTAAATGAGCTAGAGGAATTTAGACTCAATGCTTTCAAGAATGCAAAAATTTACAAGGAGAAAGCAAAAAGATGGCATGATAAGAAATTGTCATCCAGAGTCTTTGAGCCAGGGCAGAAAGTTCTGCTATTTAATTCTAGGCTCAAATTATTCCCTGGGAAATTAAAATCCCGGTGGAGAGGTCCGTATGTGATTACAAGTGTATCACCATATGAATACGTAGAGCTTCAGGATAATGACTTTAACAAAAAGTTCATTGTTAATGGACAGAGAGTTAAACATTATCTTGAAGGCAATTTTGAGCAAGAATGCTCAAAACTGAGGCTTGATTAAAAGCTCAGTAATAGTCCAGCTAATGACATTAAAGAAGCGCTTGCTGGGAGGCAACCCAGCCATTCACAAAATTTAATTTTTAATTGTTTCTCTAAGTTGATTAAGTTTTACAGGTAGATGCCAGAGTATCTTCAAAAGGTGAAATAGCAATTGATTGAAGTCACAAAGTTACAAGGAAATTTGGAAGCTCACTGGCATGAAAAAGCCAGTAAAGAAACATTTTGGGCGTTGAACGCCCAAAAGAAGCACCCACTGGGCGTTCAACGCCAGTAAGGGTAGCCATCTGGGCGTTAAACGCCAGAAGGGAGCATCTTCTGGGCGTTGAACGCCAGAAAGAAGCACCTTCTGGGCGTTCAGAAAAATGCCCAGTGACAAAGGACTTCCTGGCGTTCAACGCCAGAAAGAAGCATCAGCTGGGCGTTGAACGCCCAGGAGAAGCAGCATTTGGGCGTTAAACGCCCAAAACATGCATCGTTTGGGCGTTTAACGCCAGGATGGTGGGAGGAGGTAAAAATTCGTTTTCTTTATATTTTTTCTAAATTCTTATGTTTCAATTCATGATTTCTTACATAAACATGTTTCAAATTGTCGTCCCTCATATCAAATTAGTTTTCTAAAAATCCTGATTTCTAAAAATCCACGTTTCAAAAATTTCAAATATATCTTAATCCATAAAGCCAAATTGTTTTCCAATCCAATCCAACTCTTTTAAGTTTGTTTTCAAAACTCAATTATCTTTTTAAAATCTTTTTCAAAATTAAAAAAATTCAGATCTATTTTTTAATTATTATTCAAATCTGTCCCTTTTTAACTATATCTTTTTCTTATCATATCTATCTTTTACAAATCATATCTTATATCTTATCTTTTTTCTTATTTTCGATAATTTCCCACCCCCCTATATATTGAATTCGGCGCCCCTCTCATCATCCCCATACCACACTTGCTCTCCTCATATCCCTCTTCTTTCTCCTCTTTTGCTTGAGGACAAGCAAAGCTCTAAGTTTGGTGTGTTTATCCGTGATCACAAAAACATACTCATTAAGATCATGGCTCCTAAAGGAAAACAACCCACCCCAAGAGGCGAGAAAGAGAACACTCCAAAACCACTTTGGAATCAAGGGACGTTCTTAACTAAAGAACATTCAGACCATTACTACAAAATAATGAGTCACAGATCAGTGATCCCGGAAGTCAAATTTGATCTGAAAGAAGATGAATATCCGGAGATCCAAGAGCAAATTCGAAACAGGAACTGGGAAATTCTGGCCAATCCTGAAACGAAAGTGGGAAGGAACATGTTTTAGGAGTTCTATGCTAATCTATGGCAGACAGACAGGCAAAGAATAATTGGAGCTGCTCTCTATGACCATCGGACCTTAGTCAGAGGAAAGATTATTCATACCCATCCTGACATGATCAGGGAGATATTTAAGCTTCCCCAACTGAAAGATGACCCAGACTCCTTTAATAGGAGAATGATGAGGGTAAATAAAGGTCTGGACAAGATTCTAGAGGATATATGCATCCCTGAAGCCAAGTGGACCACCAGCACGACTGGCATCCCAGTTCAACTCAAAAGAGAAGATCTAAAACCAGTAACCAGAGGTTGGCTAGATTTCATAGGGCGTTCCATATTGCCCACCAGCAACCGTTCTGAAGTTACTATTAAAAGAGCAGTAATGATTCACTACATCATGTTGGGAAAAGAAGTAGAAGTCCATCAACTGATCTCATGTGAGCTATACAAAATAGCAAACAGGAATTCCAAGGACGCCAGATTGGCCTATCCAAGCTTAATTTCTATGCTATGCAAAAATGTTGGAGTGAAGATGGGAATAACAGAATATATCCCAGTTGAGAGGCCAATTACTGGAATATCAATGGTCAGACAACATCAACAAGATGATTCAGCTAAGAGAAGGGCACAGGAAGCCCTCCCAGAACTGCCTCAATTCGAATATTGGGGACATCTTGAGGCTTCTATTTCCAAATTGCAAGAAGCTATGGACCAAATAAAGGAAGAACAGAACAATCAAAGTAGCATGCTTTGCAAACTGCTTAAGGAACAGGAAGAGCAAGGGCGTGATCTAAGGGAGCTGAAGCGCCAAAAATTAATCCTTGAACAACACCCCACAGATTAGAGGAACATCTACTCCTCAAAACAAAAGGTTGTTGAGTTCCAATTTTTCTGCTTTAACTTAGTGATAGTGTTATTATAGAAATTTACCTTAGGAGATATATAGTAGTAGTAGTTAGTATATCTATTTTGATTTTATTTCCAATTAAGCTATAATTTATTTTTCTCATCATCATCAGGCATGAATAAAGTAGTAGAATTTTTTAGAATAAAGAAGTAATCTATATTTCTCGAGTTCTTAATAATAAAAATTATAATTAATTATGTGTGGTGGCAATACTTTTGTTCTCTGAATGAATGCTTGAACAGTGCATAACTTGTACTTTGAATTTGATGAATATTGGCTCCCGAAAGAATGAGGAACACGAAAAATATTATTGATGATCTGAAAAATCATGAGCATTGATTCTTGAAGCAAGAGAAAGCAGTCCAAAAAAAAAATTTTGAATCAAAAGGAATAAAAGCCAAACAGCCCTTAAAACCAAAAGGCAAGGGTGAAAAGGATCCAAGGCTTTGAGCATCAGTGGATAGGAGGGTCTAAGGAAATAGTTCCAGGCCTAAGCGGCTAAACCAAGCTGTCCCTAACCATGTGCTTGTGGCATGCAGGTCCAAGTTACAAACTTGAGACTGAGTGGTTAAAGTCGTGATCCAAGGCAAAAAGAGTGTGCTCAAGAGCTCTGGACACCTCTGACTGGGGACTCTAGCAAAGCTGAGTCACAATCTGAGAAGGTTCACCTAGTCATGTGTCTGTGGCATTTATGTATCTGGTGGTAATACTGGAAAACAAAGTGCTTAGGGCCACGGCCAAGACTCATAAAATAACTGTGTTCAAGAATCAACATACTACACTAGGAGAATCAATAATACTATCTGAATTCTGAGTTCCTATGGATGCCAATCATTTTGAAATTCAAAGGATAAAGGGAGATGCCAAAACTGTTCAGAAACAAAAAGCTACAAGCCCCGCTCATCTAATAAGAATCTGAGCTTCATTTAAAACTCTAAAATATTATTACTTCTTAATTTCTGTTAAAACCTATTTTATTTATCTAGTTGCTTGAGGACAAGCAATAGTTTAAGTTTGGTGTTGTGATGAGCGGATATTTTATACGCTTTTTGGGGGTAATTTCATGTAGATTTTAGTATGTTTTAATTAGTTTTTGGTAGAATATTATTAGTTTTTAGGCAAAAATCATATTTCTGGACTTTACTATGAGTTTGTGTGTTTTTCTGTGATTTCAGGTATTTTCTGGCTGAAATTGAGGGAGCTGAGCAAAAATCTGAGTTAGGCTGAAAAAGGACTGCTGATGCTGTTGGATCCTGACCTCCCTGCACTCAAAATAAATTTCCTGGAGCTACAGGAGTCCAATTGGCGCGCTCTCAACGGCGTTGGAAAGTAAACATCCAAGGCTTTCCAGCAATATATAATAGTCCATACTTTGCACGAAGAAAGACGACGTAACTTGGCGTTGAACGCCAAGTACATGCTGCTGTCTGGAGTTAAACGCCAGAAAGACGTCATAATCCGGAGTTGAACGCCCAAAACACGTTATAACTTGGAGTTCAACTCCAAGAAAGGCCTCAACTCGTGGATAGCTTTAGTCTCAGCCCCAGCACACACCAAGTGGGCCCCAGAAGTGGATTTCTGCACCAATTATCTTAGTTTACTCATATTCTGTAAACCTAGGTTACTAGTTTACTATTTGAACAAGTTTTAGAGACTTATCTTGTACCTCATGACATTTTCAGATCTGAATTACATACTTTTTGACGGCATGAGTCTCTAAACTCCATTGTTGGGGGTGAGGAGCTCTGCGGCGTCTCGATGATTTAATACAATTCCTTTGTTTTCCATTCAAACATGCTTGTTCTTATCTAAGATGTTCATTCGCGCTTAATTATGGAGAAGGTGATGATCCGTGACACTCATCACCTTCCTCAATCCATGAACGTGTGCCTGACAACCACCTCCGTTCTACATCAGATTGAATGAGTATCTCTTAGATTCCTTAATCAGAATCTTCGTGGTATAAGCCGGATTGATGGCGGCATTCATGAGAATCCGGAAAGTCTAAACCTTGTCTGTGGTATTCCGAGTAGGATTCTGGGATTGAATGACTGTGATGAGCTTCAAACTCCTGAAGGCTGGGCGTTAGTGACAGACGCAAAAGAATCAATGGATTCTATTCCAACCTGATTGAGAACCGACTGATGATTAGCCGTGCTGTGACAGAGCATAGGAACGTTTTCACTGAGAGGATGGGAGGTAGCCATTGACAACGGTGACACCCTACATAGAGCTTGCCATGGAAGGAACCCTGCGTGTGGGAAGAGGACTTCAAGGAAAAGTAGAAATTCAAAGGACAACGCATCTCCAAAACTCCAACATATTTCTCATTATTGCACACCAAGTAACGATTTGATTCTCTCTTATTTTTCTAATAATTTTAAATACTTTGACTTCTTACAATTAAATCCAAATAATTTTATTGGCCTCCGGACTAAGATTAATAAAATAAACATTGATTGCTTCAAACCAATAATCTCCGTGGGATCGACCCTTACTCACGTAAGGTATTACTTGGACGACCCAGTGCACTTGCTGGTTAGTTGTGCGAATCACAAATTCGTGCACCAAGTTTTTGTAAAAACTTGGTGGACGAAATTGTGATTCAATTGTTATTCCATTTTGCAAAATTCATTGCTTTTCATTCCTTGGTAATGGCGCCAAAAACATGATGCCAATACCATAGTTCACAACTCCGTTCAACTTAACCAGCAAGTGTACTGGGTCATCCAAGTAATACCTTACGTGAGTAAGGGTCGATCCCACAGAGATTGTTGGTATGAAGCAAGCTATGGTCATCTTGTAAATCTCAGTTAGGCAGATTAAATAGTTTTGGGTTTCGAAAATTAATAAATAAATAGAAAATAAAAGGGTTAGAAATACTTATGTAAATTAATAGTGGGAATTTCAGATAAGTGTATGGAGATGCTGTACTTCTCTTGAATCTCTACTTTCCTATTGCAGTCATCCAATCCTTCCTACTCCTTTCCATGGCAAGCTATATGTAGGGCATCACCGTTGTCAGTGGCTACATCCCATCCTCTCAGTGAAAACGTTCCTATGCTCTGTCACAGCACGGCTAATCATCTGTCGGTTCTCAATCAGGTTGGAATAGAATCCCTTGATTCTTTTGCGCTTGTCATCACGCCCAGCCTTCAGGAGTTTGAAGCTCGTCACAGTCATTCAATCCCAGAATCCTACTCGGAATACCACAGACAAGGTTTAGACCTTCCGGATCCTCATGAATGCCGCCATCTATCTAGCTTATACCACGAAGATTCTGTTGGGGAATCTAAGAGATATGCGCCCGGCCTAAGGTTGAACGGGAGTGTGGTTGTCAGTCACGCGCGTTCATAGGTGAGAATGATGACGAGTGTCACGGATCATCACATTCATCAAAGTTAAGTGTAATGTATATCTTGGAATAAGAATAGAAGAGAATTGAATAGAAAGTAATAATAATTGTATTGAAACTTGAGGTACAGCAGAGCTCCACACCCTTAATCTATGGTGTGCAGAAACTCCACTGTTGAAAATACATAAGTAAGAGGTTCAGGCATGGCCGAATGGCCAGCCCCCTAAAACGTGATCAATGGCCTCCTAAGATGAAGAATAATACAAAACTGAGACCAAAGATGAAACGTGGTCAAAAAGACATCTAATACAATAGTTAAATGTTCTATTTATAATAAACTAGCTCCTAGGGTTTACACGAGTAGGTAATTGATGCATAAATCCACTTCCGGGGCCCACTTGGTGTATGTTTGGGCTGAGCTTTGATCAATTCACGAGCTGAGGCTTCTCTTGGAGTTGAACTCTGAGTTATGACGTGTTTTGGGCGTTCAACTCCGGATCATGACGTTTTTCTGGCGTTTAACTCCAGACAGCAGCATGTACTTGGCGTTCAACGCCAAGTTACGTCGTCAATTTCCGAATAAAGTATGGACTATTATATATTTCTGGAAAGCTCTGGATGTCTACTTTCCAACGCCGTTTAGAGCGCGCCAATTGGAGTTCTGTAGCTCTAGAAAATCCATTTCGAGTGCAGGGAGGTCAGATTCCAACAGCATCAGCAGTCCTTTTGTCAGCCTTTTTCAGAGTTTTGCTCAAGTCCCTCAATTTCAGCCAGAATTTACCTGAAATCACAGAAAAATACACAAACTCATAGTAAAGTCCAGAAATGTGAATTTAACATAAAAATTAATGAAAACATCCCTAAAAGTAGCTTAAACTTACTAAAAACAACCTAAAAACAATGCCAAAAAGCGTATAAATTATCCGCTCATCACAACACCAAACTTAAATTGTTGCTTGTCCCCAAGAAACTGAAAATCAATTAGGATAAAAAGAAGAGAATATACTATAAATTCCAGAATATCAATGAATATTAATTTAATTAGATGAGCGGGACTTGTAGCTTTTTGCTTCTGAACAGTTTTGGCATCTCACTTTTTCCTTTGTAGTTTAGAGTGATTGGCGTCTCTGGGAACTTAGAATTTTGGATAGTGTTATTGACTTTCCTAGTTAAGCATGTTGATTCTTGAACACAGCTACTTATGAGTCTTGGCTGTGGCCCTAAGCACTTTGTTTTCCAGTATTACCACCGGATACATAAATGCCACAGACACATAACTGGGTGAACCTTTTCAGATTGTGACTTAGCTTTGCTAGAGTCCCCAGTTAGTGGTGTCCAGAGCTCTTAAGCACACTCTTTTGCTTTGGATCACGACTTTAACCACTCAGTCTCAAGCTTTTCACTTGGACCTTCGTGACACAAGCACATGGTTAGGGACAGCTTGATTTAGCCGCTTAAGCCTGGATTTTATTTCCTTGGGCCCTCCTATCCATTGATGCTCAAAGCCTTGGATTCTTTTTACCCTTGCCTTTTGGTTTTAAGGGCTATTGGCTTTTTCTGCTTGCCTTTTCTTTTTCTTTCTATTTTTTTTCGCAAAAATTTTTTTTTTCGCAAGCTTTCTTTTTCACTGCTTTTTCTTGCTTCAAGAATCAATTTCATGATTTTTCAGATCCTCAATAACATTTCTCTTTGTTCATCATTCTTTCAAGAGCCAACAATTTTAACACTCATAAACAGCAATATCAAAAGACGTATGCACTGTTCAATCATTCATTCAGAAAACAAAAAGTATTGTCACCACATCAATATAATTAAATTAAATTCAAGGATGAATTCGAAATTCATGTACTTCTTGTTCTTTTGAATTAAAAAATTTTTCATTTAAGAGAGGTGAAGGATTAATGGATTTTATTCATAGCTTTGAGGCATGGTTACATACTAATGATCATGAAGTAGAGACACAAAACATAGATAAACACAACATTAAAAACCGAAAAGCAGAAAGAAATAAGAACAAGGAATGAATCCACCTGAGTGAGGGTGGCGCCTTCTTGAAGGTCCAATGGTGCTTTTTGAGCTCCTCTATGTCTCTTCCTTGCTTCTGTTGAATGATTCCTAGTAATTTTGGTGTTTCTACCCTTAGTTGCTTCCAATATTTGTGTAGAGGATAACTTATCCCCTGAGGTATCTCAGGGATCTCTTGATTTGTAGCCACATGTTCTACCACTGAGCTATGACGGCTTTATATGAGTCTTTCCATCTCCCAAGACTCAGAGGTGGAAGCTTTTGTCTTCCCTTTGAGGTTTCTCTGGCCTTAGGTGCCATTAATGGTAATGGAAAAGCAAAAAAAGCTATGCTTTTACCACACCAAACTTAAAATATTGCTCGCCCTCGAGCAAGAGAAGAAAGAAGAGAGGAAGAAGAAGAAGAAAATGGAGGTGAGTGAGGGGAGATGGATTCGGCTATATGGGTGGGATTGGGTGGGAAAGAGAAGTTGAATTGTAAAGGTAGGTGGGGTTTATGGGGAAGAGTGGGTTGATGAGAGTGGTGAATGGGGCAATTGGGAAGAGGAATTGAGGTGATTGGTCAGGAGTGTTGGGAAGTGTGACATGGGGAGTAGGGGAGTGTGATTAGGATTAGGAGAGTGTAATTAGGGAATATGGTAGTTGGGGATCCTGTGGGGTTCACAGATCCTAAGGTGATCCTGTGGGGTCCATAGGATCCTGAGGTGTCAAGGAATTCCATCCCTGCACCAAATAGGCATGTAAAATGCCTTTGTACACCATTCTGGCGTTTAAACGGCCATTGGTGCATGTTCGGGCGTTCAACGCCCATGTAAAGCATGTTTCTGGCGTTGAACGCCAGTTTCATGCTTGTTACTAGCGTTCAGCGCCAGCTTTTCTTCTTTAGGCACATTCCTGGCGTTCAGCGCCAGAATGTTGCTTGTTTCTGGCGTTCAGCGCCAGAATGGTGCTCTGTTCTGGCGTTGAACGCCGGCCAGATGCATCTTACTGGCGTTGAACGCCAGCCTGTGCGTCCTCCAAGGTGAAAAAATTTTTTCTTCTGTTTTTGACTCTGTTTTTAATTTTTTTGATTTTTTTGTGACTCCTCATGATCTTGTACCTAATAAAACACAAAATAACAATAAAATAAAAATTAGATAATTAAAATTGGGTTGCCTCCCAACAAGCGCTTCTTTAATGTCAATAGCTTGACAGTGGCTCTCATGGAGCCACAAGGTGATCAGGTCAATGTTAGTGTAGTCCCAACACCAAACTTAGAGTTTGGATATGGGTTCTTAACACCAAACTTAGAGTTTGGTTGTGGCCTCACAACACCAAACTTAGAGTTTGACTATGTGGGCTCTTCTTGACTCTGAACTGAGAGAAGCTCTTCATGCTTACTCTCTTCTATCACAGAGGGATGGCCATGTGCCTTAAACACAAGGTAGTCCCCATTCAATTGAAGGACTAATTCACCTCTTTTGATGTCTATCACAGCTTCTGTTGTGGCTAGGAAAGGTCTTCCAAGGATGATGCAATCGTCCTCTTCCTTCCTAGTATCTAAGATTATGAAATCAGTAGGGATGTAAAGGCCTTCAACCTTTACTAACACGTCCTCTACTATTCCATAAGCTTGTCTCAATGACTTATCTGCCAATTGTAATGAGAACAAGGCAGGTTGTACCTCAATGATCCCTAGCTTCTCCATTACAGAGAGTGGAATAAGATTTATCCCTGACCCTAGATCACATAGAGCTTTTTCAAAGCTCATGGTGCCTATGGTACAAGGTATTAGGAACTTGCCAGGATCTTGTTTCTTTTGAGGTAGAGTTTTCTGAATCCAAGTATCTAGTTCACTAATGAGCAAGGGAGGTTCACTTTCCCAAGTCTCATTACCAAACAACTTGGCATTCAGCTTCATGATAGCTCCTAAGTATTGAGCAATTTGCTCTCCAGTCACATCTTCATCCTCTTCAGAGGATGAATAGTCTTCAGAGCTCATGAATGGCAGAAGGAGATTTAATGGAATCTCTATGGTCTCTATATGAGCCTCAGATTCCTTTGGATCCTTAATAGGAAACTCCCTCTTGCTTGAGGGACGTCCCAGGAGGTCTTCCTCACTAGGATTTTCGTCCTCCTCCTCCCTTGTGCATTCGGCCATATTGACTAAATCAATGGCCTTGCACTCTCCTTTTTGATTCTCTTCTGTATTACTTGGGAGAATACTGGGAGGAGTTTCAATGACTTTCTTACTCAGCTGGCCCACTTGTGCCTTCAAAATTTCTAATGGAGGATCTTGTTTCATTCATGAAACTGAAAGTGGCCTTTGACAGATCAGAGACTATATTGGCTAAATTAGAAGTGTTTTGTTCAGAATTCTCTGTCTGTTGCTGAGAAGATGATGGATATGGCTTGCTATTGCTCAACCTATTGCATCCACCATTGTTAAAGCCTTGTTGAGGCTTTTGTTGATCCTTCCAGGAGAAATTTGGATGATTTCTCCATGATGGGTTATAGGTGTTTCCATATGGTTCACCCATGTAATTAACCTCTGCCATGGCAGGGTTCTCAGGATCATAAGCTTCTTCAGAAGCTGCCTCTCTAGTACTGTTGGATGCATGTTGCAATCCATTCAGATTTTGAGAGATCATGTTGACCTGTTGAGTCAACACTTTGTTCTGAGCCAATATGGCATTCAGCGCATTAATTTCAAGAACTCCTTTCTTCTGAGGTATCCCATTATTCATGGAATTCCTCTCAGAGGTATACATGAACTGGTTGTTTGCAACCATGTCAATGAGTTCTTGAGCCTCTTCAGGCGTTTTCTTCAGGTGAATAGATCCACCTGCAGAATGGTCCAATGACATTTTCAAAAATTCAGAGAGACCATAATAGAATATATCTAATAGGGTCCATTCTGAAAACATGTCAGATGGACATTTTTTGGTCAACTGCTTGTATCTTTCCCAAGCTTCATAGAGGGATTCACCATCCTTTTGTTTGAAGGTTTGAACATCCACTCTCAGCTTGCTCAGCTTTTGAGGAGGAAAGAATTTATCTAAGAAGGCAGTGACCAGCTTATCCCAGGAGTCCAGGCTATCCTTAGGTTGTGAATCCAACCATATTCTAGCTCTGTCTCTTACAGCAAAAGGGAAAAGCATGAGTCTGTAGACTTCAGGATCAACTCCATTTGTCTTTACAGTCTCACAGATCTGTAAGAACTCAGTTAAAAACTGATAAGGATCTTCAGATGGAAGCCCATAAAACTTGCAGTTTTGTTGCATTAAGGCAACTAGCTGAGGTTTCAGCTCAAAGTTATTGGCTCCAATGGCAGGAATGGAGATGCTTCTTCCATCAAACTTGGACGTTGGCTTTGTGAAGTCACCAAGCATTCTCCTTGCATTATTATTATTATTTTCGGCTGCCATCTCCTTCTCTTGTTCGAAAATTTCTGAAAGGTTATTTCTGGATTGTTGTAATTTAGCTTCTCTTAATTTTCTCTTCAGAGTCCTTTCAGGTTCTGGATCAATTTCAACAAGAGTGCCTTTTTCCCTGTTCCTGCTCATATGAAAGAGAAGAAAACAAGAAAAGAAAGAGGAATCCTCTATGTCACAGTATAGAGATTCCTTTATGTTAGTAGAAGGAGAAAGGGGTAGAAGAATCCAAATACAAGGGATATAAGAAGTTCGGATTCTTAGATGAAGAGAGGTGAAGAGAAGTGTTAGTAATTAATTAATTAAATAGAAGAAGAAAAGAGAGGGAGAAATTTCAAAAATAATTTTTGAAAAAGGGGTTAGTAATTTTCGAAAATCAAAGACAAAATATAATTAAAATTAAAATTTAAAACAAAAAGAATTTTTGAAAAAGAGATGAGATATTTTCGAAAATTAGAGAGGGAAAAGTAGTTAGGTGGTTTTGAAAAAGATAAGAAACAAACAAAAAGTTAGTTAGTTGATTGAAAAAGATATTGAAATTAAATTTGAAAAAGATAAGAAGATAAGAAGTTAGATAAGATATTTTGAAATCAAATTTTGAAAAAGATAAAATTTTTGAGAAAGATAAGATAAAAGATAAAAAGATTTAATTTTAAAATTGACTTTACTAACAAGAAATTACAAGATAAGATTCTAGAACTTAAAGATTGAACCTTACTTAACAAGAAAGTAACAAACTTCAAATTTTTGAACCAATCACATTAATTGTTAGCTAATTTTCGAAAATATGATATAAAGATAAGAAAAAGATTTTGAAAATATTTTGAAAAAGATTTTTGAAATTTTCAAAAAAAATAGAAAAAAAATTGAAAAAGATATAATTTTTGAAAAAGATTTTGAAAAGATAAGATTTTTAAAATTGAAATTTTTGATTTGACTTGTAAGAAACAACTAATTTTAAAAATTTTTGACCAAGTCAACCCAAAATTTTGAAAATTTGGAGGGAAATAAGGAAAAGATATTTTTTTTTATTTTTGAATTTTTAATTTTTTTTGTATTTTTATTGATTTTTTTCGAAAAACATTTTTTTGAAAAAAACGAAAAAGAAAAGAAAAATTTTGAAAAAAAAAATTTTGAAAAGAAAATTACCTAATCTGAGCAACAAGAAGAACCGTCAGTTGTCCATACTCGAACAATCCCCGACAACGGCGCCAAAAACTTGGTGGACGAAATTGTGATTCAATTGTTATTCCATTTTGCAAAATTCATTGCTTTTCATTCCCTGGTAATGGCGCCAAAAACATGATGCCAATACCATAGTTCACAACTCCGTTCAACTTAACCAGCAAGTGTACTGGGTCATCCAAGTAATACCTTACGTGAGTAAGGGTCGATCCCACAGAGATTGTTGGTATGAAGCAAGCTATGGTCATCTTGTAAATCTCAGTTAGGCAGATTAAATAGTTTTGGGTTTCGAAAATTAATAAATAAATAGAAAATAAAAGGGTTAGAAATACTTATGTAAATTAATAGTGGAAATTTCAGATAAGTGTATGGAGATACTGTGCTTCTCTTGAATCTCTACTTTCCTATTGCAGTCATCCAATCCTTCCTACTCCTTTCCATGGCAAGCTGTATGTAAGGCATCACCGTTGTCAGTGGCTACATCCCATCCTCTCAGTGAAAACGTTCCTATGCTCTGTCACAGCACGGCTAATCATCTGTCGGTTCTCAATCAGGTTGGAATAGAATCCCTTGATTCTTTTGCGCTTGTCATCACGCCCAGCCTTCAGGAGTTTGAAGCTCGTCACAGTCATTCAATCCCAGAATCCTACTCGGAATACCACAGACAAGGTTTAGACCTTCCGGATCCTCATGAATGCCGCCATCTATCTAGCTTATACCACGAAGATTCTGTTGGGGAATCTAAGAGATATGCGCCCGGCCTAAGGTAGAACGGGAGTGGTTGTCAGTCACGCGCGTTCATAGGTGAGAATGATGATGAGTGTCACGGATCATCACATTCATCAAAGTTAAGTGTAACATATATCTTGGAATAAGAATAGAAGAGAATTGAATAGAAAGTAATAATAATTGTATTGAAACTTGAGGTACAGCAGAGCTCCACACCCTTAATCTATGGTGTGCAGAAACTCCACTGTTGAAAATACATAAGTAAGAGGTTCAGGCATGGCCGAATGGCCAGCCCCCTAAAACGTGATCAATGGCCTCCTAAGATGAAGAATAATACAAAACTGAGACCAAAGATGAAACGTGGTCAAAAAGACATCTAATACAATAGTTAAATGTTCTATTTATAATAAACTAGCTCCTAGGGTTTACACGAGTAGTTAATTGATGCATAAATCCACTTCCGGGGCCCACTTGATGTATGTTTGGGCTGAGCTTTGATCAATTCACGAGCTGAGGCTTCTCTTGGAGTTGAACTCTGAGTTATGACGTGTTTTGGGCGTTCAACTCCGGATCATGACGTTTTTCTGGCGTTTAACTCCAGACAGCAGCATGTACTTGGCGTTCAACGCCAAGTTACGTCGTCAATTTCCGAATAAAGTATGGACTATTATATATTGCTGGAAAGCTCTGGATGTCTACTTTCCAACGCCGTTGAGAGCGCGCCAATTGGAGTTCTGTAGCGCCAGAAAATCCATTTCGAGTGCAGGGAGGTCAGATTCCAACAGCATCAGCAGTCCTTTTGTCAGCCTTTTTCAGAGTTTTGCTCAAGTCCCTCAATTTCAGCCAGAATTTACCTGAAATCACAGAAAAACACACAAACTCATAGTAAAGTCCAGAAATGTGAATTTAACATAAAAACTAATGAAAACATCCCTAAAAGTAGCTTAAACTTACTAAAAACAACCTAAAAACAATGCCAAAAAGCGTATAAATTATCCGCTCATCACATGGTGCACGAATTTGTGATTCGCACAACTAACCAGCAAGTGCACTGGGTCGTCCAAGTAATACCTTACGTGAGTAAGGGTCGATCCCACGGAGATTATTGGTTTGAAGCAATCAATGTTTATTTTATTAATCTTAGTCAGGAGGCCAATAAAATTATTTGTATTTAAAATTATTAGAAAAATAAGAGAGAATCAAATCGTTACTTGGTGTGCAATAATGAGAAATATGTTGGAGTTTTGGAGATGCGTTGTCCTTTGAATTTCTACTTTTCCTTGAAGTCCTCTTCCCACACGCAGGGTTCCTTCCATGGCATGCTCTATGTAGGGTGTCACCGTTGTCAATGGCTACCTCCCATCCTCTCAGTGAAAACGTTCCTATGCTCTGTCACAGCACGGCTAATCATCTGTCGGTTCTCAATCAGGTTGGAATAGAATCCATTGATTCTTTTGCGTCTGTCACTAACACCCATCCTTCAGGAGTTTGAAGCTCGTCACAGTCATTCAATCCCAGAATCCTACTCGGAATACCACAGACAAGGTTTAGACTTTCCGGATTCTCATGAATGCCGCCATCAATCCGGCTTATACCACGAAGATTCTGATTAAGGAATCTAAGAGATACTAATTCAATCTGATGTAGAACGGAGGTGGTTGTCAGGCACACGTTCATGGATTGAGGAAGGTGATGAGTGTCACGGATCATCACCTTCTCCATAATTAAGCGCGAATGAACATCTTAGATAAGAACAAGCGTGTTTGAATGGAAAACAAAGGAATTGTATTAAATCATCGAGACGCCGCAGAGCTCCTCACCCCCAACAATGGAGTTTAGAGACTCATGCCATCAAAAAGTATGTAATTCAGATCTGAAAATGTCATGAGGTACAAGATAAGTCTCTAAAACTTGTTTAAATAGTAAACTAGTAACCTAGGTTTACAGAATATGAGTAAACTAAGATAATTGGTGCAGAAATCCACTTCTGGGGCCCACTTGGTGTGTGCTGGGGCTGAGACTAAAGCTATCCACGAGTTGAGGCCTTTCTTGGAGTTGAACTCCAAGTTATAATGTGTTTTGGGCGTTCAACTCCGGATTATGACGTCTTTCTGGCGTTTAACTCCAGACAGCAGCATGTACTTGGCGTTCAACGCCAAGTTACGTCGTCTTTCTTGGTGAAAAGTATGGACTATTATATATTGTTGGAAAGCCCTGGATGTCTACTTTCCAACGCCGTTGAGAGAGCGCCAATTGGACGTCTATAGCTCCAGAAAATCCATTTTGAGTGCAGGGAGGTCAGGATCCAACAGCATCAGCAGTCCTTTTTCAGCCTAACTCAGATTTTTGCTCAGCTCCCTCAATTTCAGCCAGAAAATACCTGAAATCACAGAAAAACACACAAACTCATAGTAAAGTCCAGAAATATGATTTTTGCCTAAAAACTAATAATATTCTACCAAAAACTAATTAAAACATACTAAAATCTACATGAAATTACCCCCAAAAAGCGTATAAAATATCCGCTCATCACAACACCAAACTTAAACTGTTGCTTGTCCTCAAGCAACTAGATAAATAAAATAGGTTTTAACAGAAATTAAGAAGTAATAATATTTTAGAGTTTTAAATGAAGCTCAGATTCTTATTAGATGAGCGGGGCTTGTAGCTTTTTGTTTCTGAACAGTTTTGGCATCTCCCTTTATCCTTTGAATTTCAGAATGATTGGCATCCATAGGAACTCAGAATTCAAATAGTATTATTGATTCTCCTAGTGTAGTATGTTGATTCTTGAACACAGTTATTTTATGAGTCTTGGCCGTGGCCCTAAGCACTTTGTTTTCCAGTATTACCACCAGATACATAAATGCCACAGACACATGACTAGGTGAACCTTCTCAGATTGTGACTCAGCTTTGCTAGAGTCCCCAGTCAGAGGTGTCCAGAGCTCTTGAGCACACTCTTTTTGCCTTGGATCACGACTTTAACCACTCAGTCTCAAGTTTGTAACTTGGACCTGCATGCCACAAGCACATGGTTAGGGACAGCTTGGTTTAGCCGCTTAGGCCTGGAACTATTTCCTTAGACCCTCCTATCCACTGATGCTCAAAGCCTTGGATCCTTTTCACCCTTGCCTTTTGGTTTTAAGGGCTGTTTGGCTTTTATTCCTTTTGATTCAAAATTTTTTTTTTGGACTGCTTTCTCTTGCTTCAAGAATCAATGCTCATGATTTTTCAGATCATCAATAATATTTTTCGTGTTCCTCATTCTTTCGGGAGCCAATATTCATCAAATTCAAAGTACACGTTATGCACTGTTCAAGCTTTCATTCAGAGAACAAAAGTATTGCCACCACACATAATTAATTATAATTTTTATTATTAAGAACTCGAGAAATATAGATTACTTCTTTATTCTAAAAAATTCTACTACTTTATTCATGCCTGATGATGATGAGAAAAATAAATTATAGCTTAATTGGAAATAAAATCAAAATAGATATACTAACTACTACTACTATATATCTCCTAAGGTAAATTTCTATAATAACACTATCACTAAGTTAAAGCAGAAAAATTGGAACTCAACAACCTTTTGTTTTGAGGAGTAGATGTTCCTCTAATCTGTGGGGTGTTGTTCAAGGATTAATTTTTGGCGCTTCAGCTCCCTTAGATCACGCCCTTGCTCTTCCTGTTCCTTAAGCAGTTTGCAAAGCATGCTACTTTGATTGTTCTGTTCTTCCTTTATTTGGTCCATAGCTTCTTGCAATTTGGAAATAGAAGCCTCAAGATGTCCCCAATATTCGAATTGAGGCAGTTCTGGGAGGGCTTCCTGTGCCCTTCTCTTGGCTGAATCATCTAGTTGCTGTTGTCTGACCATTGATATTCCAGTAATTGGCCTCTCAACTGGGATATATTCTGTTATTCCCATCTTCACTCCAGCATTTTTGCATAGCATAGAAATTAAGCTTGGATAGGCCAATCTGGCGTCCTTGGAATTCCTGTTTTCTATTTTGTATAGCTCACATGAGATCAGTTGATGGACTTCTACTTCTTTTCCCAACATGATGCAGTGAATCATTACTGCTCTTTTAATAGTAACTTCAGAACGGTTGCTGGTGGGCAATATGGAACGCCCTATGAAATCTAGCCAACCTCTGGCTACTGGTTTTAGATCTTCTCTTTTGAGTTGAACTGGGATGCCAGTCCTGCTGGTGGTCCACTTGGCTTCAGGGATGCATATATCCTCTAGAATCTTGTCTAGACCTTTATTTACCCTCATCATTCTCCTATTAAAGGAGTCTGGGTCATCTTTCAGTTGGGGAAGCTTAAATATCTCCCTGATCATGTCAGGATGAGTATGAATAATCTTTCCTCTGACTAAGGTCCGATGGTCATAGAGAGCAGCTCCAATTATTCTTTGCCTGTCTGTCTGCCATAGATTAGCATAGAACTCCTGAACCATGTTCCTTCCCACTTTCGTTTCAGGATTGGCCAGAATTTCCCAGTTCCTGTTTCGAATTTGCTCTTGGATCTCCGGATATTCATCTTCATTCAGATCAAATTTGACTTCCGGGATCACTGATCTGTGACTCATTATTTTGTAGTAATGGTCTGAATGTTCTTTAGTTAAGAACTTCCCTTGATTCCAAAGTGGCTTTGGAGTGTTCTCTTTCTTGCCTCTTGGGGTGGGTTGTCTTCCTTTAGGAGCCATGATCTTTAGTGGGTATGTTTTTGTGATCACGGATAAACACACCAAACTTAGAGCTTTGCTTGTCCTCAAGCAAAAGAGGAGAAAGAAGAGGGATAGGAGGAGAGCAAGTGTGGTATGGGGATGATGAGAGGGGCGCCGAATTCAATATATAGGGGGGTGGGAAATTATCGAAAATAAGAAAAAAGATAAGATAGAAGATATGATTTGTAAAAGATAGATATGATAAGAAAAAGATATAGTTAAAAAGGGAAAGATTTGAATAATAATTAAAAAATAGATCTGAATTTTTTTAATTTTGAAAAAGATTTTAAAAAGATAATTGAGTTTTGAAAACAAACTTAAAAGAGTTGGATTGGATTGGAAAACAATTTGGCTTTATGGATTAAGATATATTTGAAATTTTTGAAACATGGATTTTTAGAAATCAGGATTTTTAGAAAACTAATTTGATATGAGGGACGACAATTTGAAACATGTTTATGTAAGAAATCATGAATTGAAACATAAGAATTTAGAAAAAATATAAAGAAAACGAATTTTTACCTCCTCCCACCATCCTGGCGTTAAACGCCCAAACGATGCATGTTTTGGGCGTTTAACGCCCAAATGCTGCTTCTCCTGGGCGTTCAACGCCCAGCTGATGCTTCTTTCTGGCGTTGAACGCCAGGAAGTCCTTTGTCACTGGGCGTTTTTCTGAACGCCCAGGATGCTAACAATCTGGCGTTAAACGCCCAGAAGGTGCTTCTTTCTGGCGTTCAACGCCCAGAAGATGCTCCCTTCTGGCGTTTAACGCCCAGATGGCTACCCTTACTGGCGTTGAACGCCCAGTGGGTGCTTCTTTTGGGCGTTCAACGCCCAAAATGTTTCTTTACTGGCTTTTTCATGCCAGTGAGCTTCCAAATTTCCTTGTAACTTTGTGACTTCAATCAATTGCTATTTCACCTTTTGAAGATACTCTGGCATCTACCTGTAAAACTTAATCAACTTAGAAAAACAATTAAAAATTAAATTTTGTGAATGGCTGGGTTGCCTCCCAGCAAGCGCTTCTTTAATGTCATTAGCTGGACTATTACTGAGCTTTTAATCAAGCCTCAGTTTTGAGCATTCTTGCTCAAAATTGCCTTCAAGATAATGTTTAACTCTCTGTCCATTAACAATGAACTTTTTGTTAGAGTCATTATCCTGAAGCTCTACATATCCATATGGTGATACACTTGTAATCACATACGGACCTCTCCACCGGGATTTTAATTTCCCAGGGAATAATTTGAGCCTAGAATTAAATAGCAGAACTTTCTGCCTCGGCTCAAAGACTCTGGATGACAATTTCTTATCATGCCATCTTTTTGCTTTCTCCTTGTAAATTTTTGCATTCTCGAAAGCATTGAGTCTAAATTCCTCTAGCTCATTTAGCTGGAGTAATCATTTTTCTCCAGCTAACTTGGCATCAAGGTTTAGGAATCTGGTTGCCCAGTAGGCCTTGTGTTCCAGTTCCACTGGCAAGTGACACGCCTTTCCATACACAAGCTGGTATGGAGAGGTCCCTATAGGGGTCTTGAATGCTGTTCTGTATGCCCACAGAGCATCATCCAAGCTTCTTGCCCAATCCCTTCTACGGTTAATTACAGTCCGTTCCAGGATTCTTTTGAGTTCTCTATTTGAGACATCCAGAGCTTTCCAGCAATATATAATAGTCCATACTTTATTCGGAAATTGACGACGTAACTTGGCGTTGAACGCCAAGTACATGCTGCTGTCTGGAGTTAAACGCCAGAAAAATGTCATGATCCGGAGTTGAACGCCCAAAACACGTCATAACTCAGAGTTCAACTCCAAGAGAAGTCTCAGCTCGTGAATTGATCAAAGCCCAGCCCAAACATACACCAAGTGGGCCCCGGAAGTGGATTTATGCATCAATTACCTACTCGTGTAAACCCTAGGAGCTAGTTTATTATAAATAGAACATTTAACTATTGTATTAGATGTCTTTTGACCACGTTCATCTTTGGTCTCAGTTTTGTATTATTCTTCATCTTAGGAGGCCATTGATCACGTTTTAGGGGGCTGGCCATTCGGCCATGCCTGAACCTCTTACTTATGTATTTTCAACAGTGGAGTTTCTGCACACCATAGATTAAGGGTGTGGAGCTCTGCTGTACCTCAAGTTTCAATACAATTATTATTACTTTCTATTCAATTCTCTTCTATTCTTATTCCAAGATATACGTTACACTTAACTTTGATGAATGTGATGATCCGTGACACTCATCATCATTCTCACCTATGAACGCGCGTGACTGACAACCACTCCCGTTCTACCTTAGGCCGGGCGCATATCTCTTAGATTCCCCAACAGAATCTTCGTGGTATAAGCTAGATAGATGGCGGCATTCATGAGGATCCGGAAGGTCTAAACCTTGTCTGTGGTATTCCGAGTAGGATTCTGGGATTGAATGACTGTGACGAGCTTCAAACTCCTGAAGGCTGGGCGTGATGACAAGCGCAAAAGAATCAAGGGATTCTATTCCAACCTGATTGAGAACCGACAGATGATTAGCCGTGCTGTGACAGAGCATAGGAACGTTTTCACTGAGAGGATGGGATGTAGCCACTGACAACGGTGATGCCCTACATACAGCTTGCCATGGAAAGGAGTAGGAAGGATTGGATGACTGCAATAGGAAAGTAGAGATTCAAGAGGAGCACAGCATCTCCATACACTTATCTGAAATTCCCACTATTAATTTACATAAGTATTTCTAACCCTTTTATTTTCTATTTATTTATTAATTTTCGAAACCCAAAACTATTTAATCTACCTAACTGAGATTTACAAGATGACCACAGCTTGCTTCATACCAACAATCTCTGTGGGATCGACCCTTACTCACGTAAGGTATTACTTGGATGACCCAGTACACTTGCTGGTTAAGTTGAACGGAGTTGTGAACTATGGTATTGGCATCATGTTTTTGGCGCCATTACCAGGGAATGAAAAGCAATGAATTTTGCAAAATGGAATAACAATTGAATCACAATTTCGTCCACCAAGTTTTTGGCGCCGTTGCCGGGGATTGTTTGAGTATGGACAACTGACGGTTCTTCTTGTTGCTCAGATTAGGTAATTTTCTTTTCAAATTTTTTTTTCAAAAATCTTTTTCAAAATTTTTCTTTTCTTTTTCGTTTTTTTTCAAAAAAATATTTTTCGAAAAAAATCAATAAAAATACAAAAAAATTAGAAAATCATAAAAATCAAAAATATTTTGTGTTTCTTGTTTGAGTCTTGTGTTAATTTTTAAGTTTGGTATCAATTGCATGCTTTTAAAAAATTTTCTTGCATTTTTCGAAAATCCCATGCATTCATAGTGTTCTTCATGATCTTCAAGTTGTTCTTGATAACTCCTCTTGTTTGATCTTGATGTTTTCTTGTTTTGTGTTGTTTGTTATTTTTCATATGCAATTTTTGTTTGTTAGAGTCCATGCATTAAAGATTTCTAAGTTTGGTGTCTTGCATGTTTTCTTTGCATCAAAAATTTTTCAAAATTATGTTCTTGATGTTCATCATGATCTTCAAAGTGTTCTTGGTGTTCATCTTGACATTCATAGCATTCTTGCATGCATTCATTGTTTTGATCTAAAAATTTCATGCATTGAGTATTTTTGTTGTTTTTCTCTCTCATAATTAAAAATTCAAAAATAAAAAAAATATCTTTTCCTTATTTCCCTCCAAATTTTCGAAATTTTGGGTTGACTTGGTCAAAAATTTTTAAAATTAGTTGTTTCTTACAAGTCAAATCAAAAATTTCAATTTTAAAAATCTTATCTTTTCAAAATCTTTTTCAAAAATTATATCTTTTTCAATTTTTTTCTATTTTTTTCGAAAATTTCAAAAATCTTTTTCAAAATATTTTCAAAATCTTTTTCTTATCTTTATATCATATTTTCGAAAATTAGCTAACAATTAATGTGATTGGTTCAAAAATTTGAAGTTTGTTACTTTCTTGTTAAGAAAGGTTCAATCTTTAAGTTCTAGAATCTTATCTTGTAATTTCTTGTTAGTAAAGTCAATTTTAAAATTAAATCTTTTTATCTTTTATCTTATCTTTCTCAAAAATTTTATCTTTTTCAAAATTTGATTTCAAAATATCTTATCTAACTTCTTATCTTCTTATCTTTTTCAAATTTAATTTCAATATCTTTTTCAATCAACTAACTAACTTTTTGTTTGTTTCTTATCTTTTTCAAAACCACCTAACTACTTTTCCCTCTCTAATTTTCGAAAATATCTTATCTCTTTTTCAAAAATTCTTTTTGTTTTAAATTTTAATTTTAATTATATTTTGTCTTTGATTTTCGAAAATTACTAACCCCTCTTTCAAAAATTATTTTCGAAATTTCTCCCTCTCTTTTCTTCGTCTATTTAATTAATTAATTACTAACACTTCTCTTCACCTCTCTTCATCTAAGAATCCGAACTTCTTATATCCCTTGTATTTGGATTCTTCTACCCCTTTCTCCTTCTACTAACATAAAGGAATCTCTATACTGTGACATAGAGGATTCCTCTTTCTTTTCTTGTTTTCTTCTCTTTCATATGAGCAGGAACAGGGAAAAAGGCACTCTTGTTGAAATTGATCCAGAACCTGAAAGGACTCTGAAGAGAAAATTAAGAGAAGCTAAATTACAACAATCCAGAAATAACCTTTCAGAAATTTTCGAACAAGAGAAGGAGATGGCAGCCGAAAATAATAATAATAATACAAGGAGAATGCTTGGTGACTTCACAAAGCCAACATCCAAGTTTGATGGAAGAAGCATCTCCATTCCTACCATTGGAGCCAATAACTTTGAGCTGAAACCTCAGCTAGTTGCCTTAATGCAACAAAACTGCAAGTTTTATGGGCTTCCATCTGAAGATCCTTATCAGTTTTTAACTGAGTTCTTGCAGATCTGTGAGACTGTAAAGACAAATGGAGTTGATCCTGAAGTCTACAGACTCATGCTTTTCCCTTTTTCTGTAAGAGACAGAGCTAGAATATGGTTGGATTCACAACCTAAGGATAGCCTGGACTCCTGGGATAAGCTGGTCACTGCCTTCTTAGATAAATTCTTTCCTCCTCAAAAGCTAAGCAAGCTGAGAGTGGATGTTCAAACCTTCAAACAAAAGGATGGTGAATCCCTCTATGAAGCTTGGGAAAGATACAAGCAGTTGACCAAAAGATGTCCATCTGACATGTTTTCAGAATGGACCCTATTAGATATATTCTATTATGGTCTCTCTGAATTTTCGAAAATGTCATTGGACCATTCTGCAGGTGGATCTATTCACCTGAAGAAAACGCCTGAAGAGGCTCAAGAACTCATTGACATGGTTGCAAACAACCAGTTCATGTATACCTCTGAGAGGAATTCCATGAATAATGGGATACCTCAGAAGAAAGGAGTTCTTGAAATTGATGCTCTGAATGCCATATTGGCTCAGAACAAAGTGTTGACTCAACAGGTCAACATGATCTCTCAAAATCTGAATGGATTGCAACATGCATCCAACAGTACTAGAGAGGCAGCTTCTGAAGAAGCTTATGATCCTGAGAACCCTGCCATGGCAGAGGTTAATTACATGGGTGAACCATATGGAAACACCTATAACCCATCATGGAGAAATCATCCAAATTTCTCCTGGAAGGATCAACAAAAGCCTCAACAAGGCTTTAACAATGGTGGACGCAATAGGCTGAGCAATCTCAAGCCATATCCATCATCTTCTCAGCAACAGACAGAGAATTCTGAACAAAACACTTCTAATTTAGCCAATATAGTCTCTGATCTGTCAAAGGCCACTTTCAGTTTCATGAATGAAACAAGATCCTCCATTAGAAATTTGGAGGCACAAGTGGGCCAGCTGAGTAAGAAAGTCATTGAAACTCCTCCCAGTATTCTCCCAAGTAATACAGAAGAGAATCCAAAAAGAGAGTGCAAGGCCATTGATTTAGTCAATATGGCCGAATGCACAAGGGAGGAGGAGGACGAAAATCCTAGTGAGGAAGACCTCCTGGGACGTCCCTCAAGCAAGAGGGAGTTTCCTATTAAGGATCCAAAGGAATCTGAGGCTCATATAGAGACCATAGAGATTCCATTAAATCTCCTTCTGCCATTCATGAGCTCTGAAGACTATTCATCCTCTGAAGAGGATGAAGATGTGACTGGAGAGCAAATTGCTCAATACTTAGGAGCTATCATGAAGCTGAATGCCAAGTTGTTTGGTAATGAGACTTGGGAAAGTGAACCTCCCTTGCTCATTAGTGAACTAGATACTTGGATTCAGAAAACTCTACCTCAAAAGAAACAAGATCCTGGCAAGTTCCTAATACCTTATACCATAGGCACCATGAGCTTTGAAAAAGCTCTATGTGATCTAGGGTCAGGGATAAATCTTATGGCACTCTCTGTAATGGAGAAGCTAGGGATCATTGAGGTACAACCTGCCTTGTTCTCATTACAATTGGCAGATAAGTCATTGAGACAAGCTTATGGAATAGTAGAGGACGTGTTAGTAAAGGTTGAAGGCCTTTACATCCCTACTGATTTCATAATCTTAGATACTAGGAAGGAAGAGGACGATTGCATCATCCTTGGAAGACCTTTCCTAGCCACAGCAGAAGCTGTGATAGACGTCAAAAGAGGTGAATTAGTCTTTCAATTGAATGGGGACTACCTTGTGTTTAAGGCACATGGCCATCCCTCTGTGACAGAAGAGAGTAAGCATGAAGAGCTTCTCTCAGTTCAGAGTCAAGAAGAGCCCACACAGTCAAACTCTAAGTTTGGTGTTGTGAGGCCACAACCAAACTCTAAGTTTGGTGTTAAGACCCCATATCCAAACTCTAAGTTTGGTGTTGGGACTACACTAACATTGACCTGATCACCTTGTGGCTCCATGAGAGCCACTGTCAAGCTATTGACATTAAAGAAGCGCTTGTTGGGAGGCAACCCAATTTTAATTATCTAATTTTTATTTTATTGTTATTTTGTGTTTTATTAGGTACATGATCATGAGGAGTCACGAAAAAATCAAAAAAATTAAAAACAGAGTCAAAAACAGAAGAAAAAATTTTTTCACCCTGGAGGACGCACAGGCTGGCGTTCAACGCCAGTAAGATGCATCTGGCCGGCGTTCAACGCCAGAACAGAGCACCATTCTGGCGCTGAACGCCAGAAACAAGCAACATTCTGGCGCTGAACGCCAGGAATGTGCCTAAAGAAGAAAAGCTGGCGCTGAACGCTAGTAACAAGCATGAAACTGGCGTTCAACGCCAGAAACATGCTTTACATGGACGTTGAACGCCCAGAACGTGCACCAATGGGCGTTTAAATGCCAGAATGGTGTACAAAGGCATTTTACATGCCTATTTGGTGCAGGGATGGAATTCCTTGACACCTCAGGATCCTATGGACCCCACAGGATCACCTTAGGATCTGTGGACCCCACAGGATCCCCACCTACCATATTCCCTAATTACACTCTCCTAATCCTAATCACACTCCCCTACTCCCCATGTCACACTTCCCAACACTCCTCACCAATCACCTCAATTCCTCTTCCCAATTGCCCCATTCACCACTCACATCAACCCACTCTTCCCCATAAACCCCACCTACCTTTACAATTCAACTTCTCTTTCCCACCCAATCCCACCCATATAGCCGAATCCATCTCCCCTCACTCACCTCCATTTTCTTCTTCTTCTTCCTCTCTTCTTTCTTCTCTTGCTCGAGGGCGAGCAATATTTTAAGTTTGGTGTGGTAAAAGCATAGCTTTTTTTGCTTTTCCATTACCATTAATGGCACCTAAGGCCAGAGAAACCTCAAAGGGAAGATAAAAGCTTCCACCTCTGAGTCTTGGGAGATGGAAAGACTCATATAAAGCCGTCATAGCTCAGTGGTAGAACATGTGGCTGCAAATCAAGAGATCCCTGAGATACCTCAGGGGATAAGTTATCCTCCACACAAATATTGGAAGCAACTAAGGGTAGAAACACCAAAATTACTAGGAATCATTCAACAGAAGCAAGGAAGAGACATAGAGGAGCTCAAAAAGCACCATTGGACCTTCAAGAAGGCGCCACCCTCACTCAGGTGGATTCATTCCTTGTTCTTATTTCTTTCTGCTTTTCGGTTTTTAATGTTGTGTTTATCTATGTTTTGTGTCTCTACTTCATGATCATTAGTATGTAACCATGCCTCAAAGCTATGAATAAAATCCATTAATCCTTCACCTCTCTTAAATGAAAAATGTTTTAATTCAAAAGAACAAGAAGTACATGAATTTTGAATTCATCCTTGAATTTAATTTAATTATATTGATGTGGTGACAATACTTTTTGTTTTCTGAATGAATGATTGAACAGTGCATATGTCTTTTGATATTGCTGTTTATGAGTGTTAAAATTGTTGGCTCTTGAAAGAATGATGAACAAAGAGAAATGTTATTGAGGATCTGAAAAATCATGAAATTGATTCTTGAAGCAAGAAAAAGCAGTGAAAAAGAAAGCTTGCGAAAAAAAAAAATTTTTTGCGAAAAAAAATAGAAAGAAAAAGAAAAAGCAAGCAGAAAAAGCCAATAGCCCTTAAAACCAAAAGGCAAGGGTAAAAAGGATCCAAGGCTTTGAGCATCAATGGATAGGAGGGCCCAAGGAAATAAAATCCAGGCTTAAGCGGCTAAATCAAGCTGTCCCTAACCATGTGCTTGTGTCATGAAGGTCCAAGTGAAAAGCTTGAGACTGAGTGGTTAAAGTCGTGATCCAAAGCAAAAGAGTATGCTTAAGAGCTCTGGACACCACTAACTGGGGACTCTAGCAAAGCTAAGTCACAATCTGAAAAGGTTCACCCAGTTATGTGTCTGTGGCATTTATGTATCCGGTGGTAATACTGGAAAACAAAGTGCTTAGGGCCACAGCCAAGACTCATAAGTAGCTGTGTTCAAGAATCAACATGCTTAACTAGAAAAGTCAATAACACTATCCAAAATTCTAAGTTCCCAGAGACGCCAATCACTCTAAACTACAAAGGAAAAAGTGAGATGCCAAAACTGTTCAGAAGCAAAAAGCTACAAGTCCCGCTCATCTAATTAAATTAATATTCATTGATATTCTGGAATTTATAGTATATTCTCTTCTTTTTATCCTAATTGATTTTCAGTTGCTTGGGGACAAGCAACAATTTAAGTTTGGTGTTGTGATGAGCGGATAATTTATACGCTTTTTGGCATTGTTTTTAGGTTGTTTTTAGTAAGTTTAAGCTACTTTTAGGGATATTTTCATTAGTTTTTATGTTAAATTCACATTTCTGGACTTTACTATGAGTTTGTGTGTTTTTCTGTGATTTCAGGTAAATTCTGGCTGAAATTGAGGGACTTGCGCAAAACTCTGAAAAAGGCTGACAAAAGGACTGCTGATGCTGTTGGAATCTGACCTCCCTGCACTCGAAATGGATTTTCTGGAGCTAAAGAACTTCAATTGGCGAGCTCTTAACGGCGTTGAAAAGTAGACATCCAGAGCTTTCCAGCAATATATAATAGTCCATACTTTATTCGGAAATTGACGACGTAACTTGGCGTTGAACGCCAAGTACATGCTGCTGTCTGGAGTTAAACGCCAGAAAAATGTCATGATCCGGAGTTGAACGCCCAAAACACGTCATAACTCAGAGTTCAACTCCAAGAGAAGCCTCAGCTCGTGAATTGATCAAAGCTCAGCCCAAACATACACCAAGTGGGCCCTGGAAGTGGATTTATGCATCAATTACCTACTCGTGTAAACCCTAGGAGCTAGTTTATTATAAATAGAACATTTAACTATTGTATTAGATGTCTTTTGACCACGTTCATCTTTGGTCTCAGTTTTGTATTATTCTTCATCTTAGGAGGCCATTGATCACGTTTTAGGGGGCTGGCCATTCGGCCATGCCTGAACCTCTTACTTATGTATTTTCAACAGTGGAGTTTCTGCACACCATAGATTAAGGGTGTGGAGCTCTGCTGTACCTCAAGTTTCAATACAATTATTATTACTTTCTATTCAATTCTCTTCTATTCTTATTCCAAGATATACGTTACACTTAACTTTGATGAATGTGATGATCCGTGACACTCATCATCATTCTCACCTATGAACGCGCGTGACTGACAACCACTCCCGTTCTACCTTAGGCCGGGCGCATATCTCTTAGATTCCCCAACAGAATCTTCGTGGTATAAGCTAGATAGATGGCGGCATTCATGAGGATCCGGAAGGTCTAAACCTTGTCTGTGGTATTCCGAGTAGGATTCTGGGATTGAATGACTGTGACGAGCTTCAAACTCCTGAAGGCTGGGCGTGATGACAAGCGCAAAAGAATCAAGGGATTCTATTCCAACCTGATTGAGAACCGACAGATGATTAGTCGTGCTGTGACAGAGCATAGGAACATTTTCACTGAGAGGATGGGATGTAGCCACTAACAACGGTGATGCCCTATATACAGCTTGCCATGGAAAGGAGTAGGAAGGATTGGATGACTGCAATAGGAAAGTAGAGATTCAAGAGGAGCACAGCATCTCCATACACTTATCTGAAATTCCCACTATTAATTTACATAAGTATTTCTAACCCTTTTATTTTCTATTTATTTATTAATTTTCGAAACCCAAAACTATTTAATCTGCCTAACTGAGATTTACAAGATGACCATAGCTTGCTTCATACCAACAATCTCTGTGGGATCGACCCTTACTCACGTAAGGTATTACTTGGATGACCCAGTACACTTGCTGGTTAAGTTGAACGGAGTTGTGAACTATGGTATTGGCATCATGTTTTTGGCACCATTACCAGGGAATGAAAAGCAATGAATTTTGCAAAATGGAATAACAATTGAATCACAATTTCGTCCACCAATAACTCTCTATAGAGGACCTAACAGAATTCTTCAAAGAAGAAGACATGGCAGCCGAAAACAACAACAATGCCAACAATGCAAGGAAGGTGCTGGGTGACTTTACTGCACCTACTCCCGACTTCTATGGGAGAAGCATCTCTATCCCTGCCATTGGAGCAAACAACTTTGAGCTTAAGCCTCAATTAGTTTCTCTAATGCAACAGAATTGCAAGTTCCATGGTCTTCCATTGGAAGATCCTCATCAGTTTTTAGCTGAGTTCTTGCAAATCTGTGACACTGTCAAGACCAATGGGGTTGACCCTGAGGTCTACAGACTTATGCTATTCCCTTTTGCTGTAAGAGACAGAGCTAGGATATGGTTGGACTCACAACCCAAAGAAAGCCTGAACTCTTGGGAAAAGCTAGTCAATGCCTTCTTGGCAAAATTCTTTCCACCTCAAAAATTGAGTAAGCTTAGAGTGGAAGTCCAAACCTTCAGACAGAAGGAAGGTGAATCCCTCTATGAAGCTTGGGAAAGATACAAACAATTGATCAGAAAGTGTCCTTCTGACATGCTTTCTGAGTGGAGCATCATAGGTATCTTCTATGATGGTCTATCTGAACTGTCCAAGATGTCATTGACAGCTCTGCTGGAGGATCTCTTCATCTAAAGAAGACGCCTGCAGAAGCTCAAGAACTCATTGAAATGGTTGCAAATAACCAATTCATGTACACTTCTGAAAGGAATCCTGTGAACAATGGGACGAATCAAAAGAAAGGAGTTCTTGAGATTGATACTCTGAATGCCATATTGGCTTAGAATAAAATATTGACTCAGCAAGTCAATATGATTTCTCAAAGTCTGTCTGGAATGCAAGCTGCACCAGGCAGTACTAAGGACGCTTCATCTGAAGAAGAAGCTTATGATCCTGAGAACCCATCAACGGAAGAGGTGAATTACATGGGAGAACCCTATGGAAACACCTATAATCCTTCATGGAGAAATCATCCAAATCTCTTATGGAAGGATCAACAGAGACCTCAACAAGGTTTCAACAACAATAATGGTGGAAGAAACAGGTTTAGCAATGGCAAGCCTTTTGCATCATCTTCTCAGCAACAGACAGAGAATTCTAAGCAGAGCCACTCTGACTTAGCAACCATGGTCTCTGATCTAATCAAAACCACTCAAAGTTTCATGACTGAAACAAGGTCCTCCATTAGAAACTTAGAGGCACAAGTGAGTCAGCTGAGTAAGAAAGTTACTGAACTCCCTCCTAGTACTCTTCAAAGCAATACATAAGAGAATCCAAAAGGAGAGTGTAAGGCCATCAACATGGCCGAATTTGGAGAGGAGGAAGAGGCATTGATCGCCACTGAGGAAGACCTCAATGGACGTCCACTGGCCTCCAATGAGTTCCCTAATGAGGAATCATGGGAATCTGAGGCTTACACTGAGACCATAGAGATTCCATTGGATTTACTTCTACCATTCATGAGCTCTGATGAGTATTCTTCCTCTGAAGAGGACGAAGATGTCACTGAAGAGCAAGTTGCTAAGTACCTTGGAGCAATCATGAAGCTAAATGACAAGTTATTTGGTAATGAGACTTTGGAGGATGAACCCCATTTGCTCACCAAAGAACTGGATGACTTGACTAGGCAGAGATTACCTCAAAAGAGACAGGACCCTGGGAAGTTCTCAATACCTTGTATAGTAGGCACCATGACCTTCAAGAAGGCTCTGTGTGACCTAGGGTCAAGCATAAACCTCATGCCTCTCTCTATAATGGAGAAGCTAGGGATCTTTGAGGTACAAGCTGCAAGAATCTCACTAGAGATGGCAGACAATTCAAGAAAACAAGCTTATGGACTTGTAGAGGATGTTCTGGTAAAAATTAAAGACCATTACATCCCTGCTGATTTTATAGTCCTAGAGACTGGGAAGTGCATGGATGAATCCATCATCCTTGGCAGACCCTTCCTAGCCACAGCAAAGGCTGTGATTGATATTGACAGAGGAGAATTGATCATTCAAGTGAATGAAGAATCCTTTATGTTTAAGGCTCAAGGATATCCCTCTGTAACTATGGAGAGGAAGCATGAAGAGCTTCTCTCAAAACAGAGTCAAACAGAGCCCCCACAGTCAAACTCTAAGTTTGGTGTTGGGAGGCCACAACCAAATTCTAAGTTTGGTGTTGAACCCCCACATTCAAACTCTAAGTTTGGTGTTAGGAGGTTCCAACATTGCTCTGAGTATCTGTGAGGCTCCATGAGGGCCCACTGTCAAGCTAATGACATTAAAGAAGCGCTTGTTGGGAGGCAACCCAATGTTATATTTATCTATTTTCCTTTTGTTATTTTATGTTTTCTATAGGTTGATGATCATGGGAAGTCACAAAATCAATTGAAAAAAGCAAAAACAAAATGAAAAATAGAAAGAAAAACAACACACCCTGGAGGAAAACTTGCTGGCGTTTAAACACCAGTGAAGACAGCAAATGGGCATTTAACGCCTAGTCTGGCACCATTCTGGGCGTTTAACGCCAGAAAGGGGCACCAGACTGGCGTTAAATGCCAGGAAGGGGCAAGAAGCTGGCGTTAAACGCCAGAAATGGGCACCAGCCCGGCGTTTAACGCCAGAATTGGCAGAAGGAGCATTTTTGCTCGCCACTTGGTGCAGGGATGAATTTTCCTTGACACCTCAGGATTTGTGGACCCCACAGGATCCCCACCTACCCCACCACTCTCTCTCTTCTTCACCCATTCACCAATCACCTCAACACCTCTTCCCCAAAAACCCCTCACCTATCAAATCTCACTATTCTCTTCACCACTCACATCCATCCTTCATAAAACCCCACCTACCTCACCATTCAAATTCAAACCACTTTCCCTCCCAAACCCACCCATTATGGCCGAACCATACACCCCCTCTCCACTCCTTTATAAACCCATCTTCACTCCTTCATTTTCACACAACCTAAACACTACTTCTCCCCCTTGGCCGAACCACAAAGCCACCTCCATCTCCTCTATTTCTTCTTCTTCTACTCTCTTCTTTCTTCTTTTGCTCGAGGATGAGCAAACCCTCTAAGTTTGGTGTGGTAAAAGCATTGCTTTTTGTTTTTCCATAACCATTTATGGCATCTAAGGTCGGAGAAACCTCTAGAAAGAGGAAAGGGAAGGCAAAAGCTTCCACCTCCGAGTCATGGGAGATGGAGAGATTCATCTCAAGGGTGCATCAAGACCACTTCTATGAAGTTGTGGCCATGAAGAAGGTGATCCCCGAGGTCCCTTTCAAACTCAAAAAGAGTGAATATCCGGAGATCCAACATGAGATCCAAAGGAGAGGTTGGGAAGTTCTTACCAACCCCATTCAACAAGTCAGAATTTTAATGGTTCAAGAGTTCTATGCCAATGCATGGATCACCAAGAACCATGATCAAAGTGTGAACCCGGACCCAAAGAATTGGCTTACAATGGTTCAGGGGAAATGCTTAGATTTTAGTCCGGAAAATGTAAGGTTGGCATTCAACTTGCCCATGATGCAAGGAGATGAACACCCTTACACTAGAAGGGTCAACTTTGATCAAAGGTTGGACCAAGTCCTCATAGACATTTGTGAAAAGGGCACTCAATGGAAGAGAGATTCAAGAGGGAAGCCGGTTCAACTGAGAAGGCATGACCTCAAGCCCGTGGCTAGGGGATGGTTGGAGTTTATCCAACGCTCAATCATTCCCACTAGCAACCGGTTTGAAGTTACTATAGACCGGGCTATCATGATTCATAGCATCATGATTGGAGAGGAAGTAGAAGTTCATGAGGTTATATCCCAAGAACTTTATAAGGTGGTGGACAAGTCCTCTACCTTAGCAAGGTTAGCCTTCCCTCATCTCATTTGTCACCTCTGTTATTCAGTTGGAATTAACATAGAGGGAGACATCCTCATTGATGAAGACAAGCCCATCACTAAGAAGAGGATGGAGCAAACAAGAAATCCCACTGGACATGAGGAGATTCCTCATCATGAAATTCCTGAGATGCCTCAAAGGATGCACTTTCCTCCACAAAACTATTGGGAGCAAATCAACACCTCCCTAGGAGAATTGAGTTCCAACATGGGACAACTAAGGGTGGAGCACTAAGAACATTCCATCCTCCTCCATGAAATTAGAGAAGATCAAAGAATCATGAGAGAGGAGCAACAAAGGCAAGGAAGAGACATTGAGGAGCTCAAGCACTCCATAAGATCTTCAAGAGGAAGAACAAGCCGCCATCACTAAGGTGGACCTGTTCTTTAATCTCCTTGTCCTTTATTTCTCTATTTTTTGAATTTTTATGCTTATGTTTATATATGTTTGTGTCTTATGATCATTAGTGTCTTAGTGTCTATGCCTTAAAGTTATGAATGTCCTATGAATCCATCACCTTTCTTAAATGAAAAATTTTCTTAATTGAAAAAAAAAAGAATAATTGCATGAATTTTGAATTTTATAACAGATTAATTAATTTGATGTGGTGGCAATACTTTGACTTCTGAGTGTATGCTTGAACAGTGCATATGTCTTTTGAATTTGTTGTTCATGAATGTTGGCTCTTGAAAGAATGATGAAAAAAGGAGACATGTTACTGAGGATCTGAAAAATCATAAAAATGATTCTTGAAGCAAGAAAAAAAAAAGAGAAAACAAGCAGAAAAAAGCCAAAAGGCAAGGGCAAAAATAAAGTCATGATCCAAGGCAAAAAGAGTGTGCTTAAGAACCCTGGACACCTCTAATTGGGGACTCTAGCAAAGCTGAGTCACAATCTGAAAAGGTTCACCCAATTATGTGTCTGTGGCATGTATGTATCCGGTGGTAATACTGGAAGACAGAGTGCTTTGGGCCACGGCCAAGACTCATAAAGTAGCTGTGTTCAAGAATCATCATACTTAACTAGGAGAATCAATAACACTATCTAGATTCTGAGTTCCTATAGAAGCCAATCATTCTGAATTTCAAAGGATAGAGTGAGATGCCAAAACTGTTCAGAGGCAAAAAGCTAAAAGCCCCGCTCATCTAATTAATATTGATCTTCATAGATGTTTTTGGAATTCATTGCATATTCTCTTCTTTTTATCTTATTCAATTTTCAGTTGCTTGGGGACAAGCAACAATTCGAGATTTGATGGCCCAAACTGGCATTCCAAATCAGCTCAAGACTGCCCGGCGTTAAACGCCGGAACTGGCACAAAAATGGGAGTTAAACGCCCAAACTGGCACAAAAGCTGTCGTTTAACTCCAAGAAAAGTCTCTACACATAGAAGCTTCAATGCTCAGCCCAAACACACACCAAGAGGGCCCGGAAGTGGATTTTTATGTCATTTATTCATTTTTGTAAACCCTAAGCTACTAGTTCTCTATAAATAGGACCTTTTGCTATTGTATTTTCAACTTGGTTCTTCTGATTCCCTCTCTGGGGCCGAAGCCAATGATCACCATTATCACTTATGTATTTTCAACGGTGGAGTTTCTACACACCATAGATTAAGGTGTGGAGCTCTGCTGTACCTCGAGTGTTAATGCAATTACTATTGTTCTTCTATTCAATTCAACTCATTCTTGTTCTAAGATATTCATTCGCACCCAAGAACATGATGAATGTGATGATTATGTGACGCTCATCATCATTTTCACTTATGAACGCGTGCCTGACAACCACTCCCGTTCTACAAGCAAACAAGGCTTGAATGTTTATCTCTTGGATTCCTTAATCAGAATCTTCGTGGTATAAGCTAGAATTGATGGCGGCATTCAGGAGAATCCGGAAGGTCTTAACCTTGTCTGTGGTATTCTGAGTAGGATTCGAGGATTGAATGACTGTGACGAGCTTCAAACTCCTGAAGGCTGGGCGTTAGTGACAGACGCAAAAGAATCACTGGATTCTATTCCAACCTGATTGAGAACCGACAGATGATTAGCCGTGCTATGATAGAGCGCGTTGAACGTTTTCACTGAGAGGACGGGACTGTAGCCATTGACAACGGTGATGCCCAACATACAGCTTGTCATGGAAAGGAGTAAGAAGGATTGGATGAAGACAGTAGGAAAGCAGAGAGACGGAAGGGACAAAGCATCTCCATACGCTTATCTGAAATTCTCACCAATGAATTGCATAAGTATCTCTATCTTTACTTTATGTTTTAGCATTAATCCTTCATAACCATTTGAATCCGCCTGACTGAGATTTACAAGATGACCATAGCTTGCTTTATACCAACAATCTCCGTGGGATCGACCCTTACTCGCGTAAGGTTTATTACTTGGACGACCTAGTGCACTTGCTGGTTAGTTGTGCGAAGTTGTGATAAAGAGTTGAGATTGCAATTGAGCGTACCATGTTGATGGTGCCATTGATGATCACAATTTCGTGCACCATACATCAACATCCTTTAATTCAAATTCAACTATGCACTGTTCATATCATGCATTCAAAATCACAAATAATACCACAACATTTAAGTAAATAAGACTACTCTTAAATATAACTCAATTTCTCATGCAATACATCACTTCTTCTTTTTTCTTTTGAATTCAAGCTTTAGTGAGCAATACATGAGACAGTTTTTTTTAACTAAAAGTACTAAAGATCATGCAAGTAATCAAAGCAACAGAAAACAGAAGACAAAACAATAAGAACGGAAGAGAAATAGAATGAAAGGAACTCAACCACCTCAGTTATGCTGGTGGTCATCTCATTCCTTCATGAAGCACATTCATCTCCCTTTGGTGCTAAACAGATAAGCCATAAGCGAAGTGTCAACACCAAACTTAAAGGTTTGCTTGTCCTCAAGCAAAGAAAAACTGCAAATAGAGAGAGATAAAAGCAATTAATATGATGAAAGAAGAAGAAAAAGATAAAAGAACAAGAGAGAATTAGGATTTGGGAGGTGGATGATTTGAAATCAGGCGCTGAGGTCATTCAATTGGGTGTCGCATGCGACGCGTACGCGGGAGGCACGCGTATGCGTGGATCGCACGAACCTCAAGCGACGCGTACGCATCAGGGACGCGTACGCGTGGAAGGCCAGGATGGGAAAATGACGCGAGCGCGTCAGGGACGCGTCCGCGTGGTGGGGCTTGTGCGCCCAGCATAGTTCCAGCCCCACACCAGCATAACTCTCTGGCTAAACACCTTTTACGCCGATTTTACTCATCCACGTGTGCGCGTACTTGACGTGTACGCGTGGAGTGCCAAAATCACAATGGACGCGCACGCGTCATAGATGTGTACGCGTGAGCATATTTGTGCGCAAGGCACATTTCCTTCGCCACTCTCGTGCAACTCTCTATTCACTTTATTTTTCATGCACATACATATGACGCGTATGCATCAGCAGCGCTTGCGTGCCGTGTGCTCTTTTTTTTTTGAAATATTCAGTTCCTGTTCTAAAATAGCTGCATGATCAGAAAAATAGTAAAAACTCAATAAAAATCGGATAAGTAAGAAAACTACTACTACAAAAAATAACTAAGGATACGAAATTATCGGGTTGCCTCCCGACAAGCACTTTTTTAATGTCACTAGCTTGACACTTGATTGTTGAATTTTCTTTCTCTTCTTCTAGTTGGTTAGAAGACATGTCTCCAATGGGGGGAGAGGTGAAAATTAGTGCCCCCTGATATAAATTCTTTCGGACAAGCTTTCTTTTATTGTGATTAGCTTAATTCACCTTGCTTGTTGGGGGTAGAGGTTTGATTGTTTTTTGATGACCTTCTCTTCTTCATAGATATTTTCTTCTATTTCTTGGTCACAATCCCCTTTTCAGTGCCTTCCTTGGTTGCCTTCATTTCTGTGATTTCAAAATTTTGGTGTTGTGTGACGGTTAGAGTGTACCCTTCATCAAGAACTTCTTGAATTGGTGGTTCAATAAACTCACTATCCATGCCAGTCTCTACTTCATTGGAGTGTAGATTCCCATAATTGTTTTCATCCCTTACAACCTCCTTTGTTGGTGCATCTTCCTCCTTTGTTTTTGCATCTTCCTTTTCTTCCATCTGTGAGGACAGAAAATTTTCCAATTCACTGGAGTATGAACTCCTTTGATTTATTTCCTCACTTTCTTCCATAGGATCTTGCATTATATCTCTTGGGAAGGAATTTGCTTGTTCTTCTTCCTGGGATTTGGTAATTAGCTGCACATAATTCTCTACATTTTTTACACTCGTCTTTATATCATGTATGAATTCTTTCATGAGAAGCTCAAGATTTGATGGTATTTGAGATGAATAAGGAGATGGTGGCTCTTGATATGTGATGAGCGGATAATTTATACGCTTTTTGGCACTGTTTTTAGTATGTTTTTAGTATGTTTTGGTTAGTTTTTAGTATGTTTTTATTAGTTTTTATTTAAAATTCACTTTTATGGGCTTTACTATGAGTTTGTGTGTTTTTCTGTGATTTCAGGTAATTTCTAGCTGAAATTGAGGGACCTGAGCAAAAATCTGATTCAGAGGCTGAAAAAGGACTGCAGATGTTGTTGGATTCTGACCTCCCTGCACTCAAAGCGAATTTTCTGGAGCTACAGAAGCCCAATTGGTGCGCTCTCAATTGCGTTGAAAGGTAGACATCCTGGGCTTTCCAGAAAAGTATAATAATCCATACTTTTCCTGAGATTTGATGGCCCAAACCGGCGTTGCAATTCAGCTTCAGAATTCCCGGCGTTTAATGCCGGAACGGGCACAAAAATTGGAGTTAAACGCCCAAACTGGCACAAAAGCTGGCGTTTAACTCCAGGAAAAGTCTCTACACATGAAAGCTTCAATGCTCAGCCCAAGCACACACCAAGTGGACCCCAGAAGTGGATTTTTACGTCATTTACTCATTTCTGTATACCCTAGGTTACTAGTTCACTATTAATAGGACCTTTTGACATTGTATCTTTACCTCATGACATTACACATTTCTTATTATATCTTCTACGGCATGAGTCTCTAAACCCCATGGTTGGGGGTGAGGAGCTCTGCTGTGTCTTGATGGATTAATGCAATTACTACTGTTTTTTCATTCAATCACGCTTGCTTCCATTCTAAGATATCACTTGTTCCTCAACTTGATGAATGTGATGATCCGTGACACTCATCATCATTCTCACCTATGAATGTGTGCCTGACAACCACCTCCGTTCTACCTTAGACTAAGTGAATATCTCTTAGATTCCTTAATCAGAATCTTCGTGGTATAAGCTAGAATTGATGGCGGCATTCAAGAGAATCCGGAAAGTCTAAACCTTGTCTGTGGTATTCTGAGTAGGATTCAAGGATTGAATAACTGTGACGAGCTTCAAACTCCTTAAGGCTGGGCGTTAGTAACAGACGCAAAAGAATCACTGGATTCTATTCCAACCTGATTGAGAACCGACAGATGATTAGTCGTGCTGTGACAGAGCGCGTTGAACATTTTCACTGAGAGGATGGGAGGTAGCCATTGACAATGGTGAAACCCTACATACAGCTTGCCATGGAAGGAGCCTTGTGTGCATGAAGAAGAAGACAGTAGGAAAGCAGAGATTCAAAAGATAGAGCATCTCCAAAACCTCAACCTGTTCTCCATTACTGCAAAACAAGTATTTATTTCATGTTCTTTTACTTTTCACAATTAAACCTGAGAATTATTGATATCCTGACTAAGAGTTACAAGATAACCAAAGCTTGCTTCAAGCCGACAATCTCCATGGGATCGACCCTTACTCACGTAAGGTATTACTTGGACGACCCAGTGCACTTGCTGGTTAGTTGTGCGGAATTGCAAGAGTGTGATTGCAATTTCGTGCACCAAGTTTTTGGCGCTGTTGCCGGGGATTGTTTGAGTTTGGACAACTGACGGTTTATCTTGTTGCTTAGATTAGGACTGTTTTATTTTTGTTGGTTTAGAGTCTTTTATTTGAGTTTAGTTTCGTATTTTAAGTTTGGTGTCTTCTTTGTGTTTTCCTTTAAAATTTTCGAAAATTTGTGTTTGATTTTCTAAAAATTTTAAGTTTTGGTGTCATTTTGTTGTTTTTCTCTTTCCTCACTTCAAAAAAATCAAATCTCTTTCAAAATCATATCTCTTTTTTTAGTCAAGTCAAAATTCTAATTTCAAAAATTGATCTTTTCAAATCTTTTTCAAAAATCAAATCTTTTTAATTTCTTCAATCATATCTTTTTAAATTGCTAATTCCAAAATCTTTTTAATTAATTAATTAATTTAGCTTTCAATTTGCTTTGATTTTATTCTCTTTTGGTTTTCGAATTTTTATTTATTTTATTTTATTCGGTTACTCTTAATAAAAAATATATAATAATAATAAAATAAAATAATATCCACATCATCTCCCTTTCTCCATCATGGACCTAAGTAGAATTGAGCAGTACAGAAGGACTCTGGGGTCATATGCTAACCCCATTACAGCTGCATATGGGAGTAGCATCTGTATACCTCCCATTAAAGCAAGCAGCTTTGAGCTAAATCCTCAACTCATTATCATGGTGCAGCAAAACTGCCAGTATTCCGGTCTTCCACAGGAAGAACCTACTGAGTTTCTGGCACAGTTTTTACAAATTTCTGACACAGTACGTGATAAAGAGGTGGATCAGGTTGTCTACAGATTATTACTATTTCCATTTGCTGTAAAAGATTAAGCTAAGAGGTGGTTGAATAACTAACCCACAGGAAGCATAAAAATATGGAGACAGTTATCAGACAAATTCCTGAATCAATTTTACCCTCCAAAAAGGATGACACAGCTAAGGCTGGACATCCAAGGCTTGAAACAAGAGGATAATGAATCCCTTTATAATGCCTGGGAGAGGTACAGAGGTATGCTAAGAAAATGCCCCTCTGAAATGTTTTCAAAGTGGATACAGTTAGACATCTTCTATTATGGGCTCACAGAAAAAGCTCAGATGTCTTTAGACCACTCAGCTGGTGGATCTATACACATGCGGAAGACGATTGAAGAGGCTCAAGAGCTCATAGATACAGTTGCTAGAAATTAACATTTATACTCAAGCAGTAAGTCCTCTATAAAAGAAGAAGCTATGGCAGTAACTACTGATCCTAACCCTCAAGAACAGATGGTTGAGCTTAATTAGCAATTACTCATGATGACAAAATAGTTAGCAGAATTTAAAGAGATGCTCCAAGAAACTAAAATTGCTAACAAGAATATGGAAGCACAATTAAATCAGACAAGACAGCAACTATCTAAACAGATAACAGAAGAATGCCAAGCTGTTAAATTAAGGAGTGGGAAAACATTGAATGTATCAACTCAAAGCAGTAGAAAGCTAAGAAAGGAACAACTGACAGAGGATAACCAAACCACTGTCCAAAAATCACTTTGAGGACAGTAAAAGCCCAGAGAGGAATACTTCTGGCGTTCACACGCCAGAAAGGGGGGAAAATTGGTGTTAAACACCCATTCCCTGCCTAGTTCTGGCGTTCAAACGCCAGAAAAGGGGGAAAAGTTGGCGTTAAATGCCCATTCCTCACCCAATCCTGGCGTTCAAACGCCAATGAGGAATCAGACACAGGAGAGTGTTGATAGTAACCCCTTTAAGAAGGCTTCTCCAACCACTTCTGTAGGAAATAAACCTGCAGCAACTAAGGTTGAAGAGTATAAAGCCAAGATGCCTTATCCTCAGAAACTCTGCCAAGCGGAACAGGATAAGCAATTTGCCCGCTTTGCAGACTATCTCAGGACTCTTGAAATAAAGATTCCGTTTACAGAAGCACTTGAGCAAATACCTTCTTATGCTAAGTTCATGAAAGAGATCTTAAGTCATAAGAAGGATTGGAGAGAAACTGAAAAAGTGTTTCTCACTAAAGAATACAGTGCAGTCATTCTGAAGAGCTTACCAGAGAAGCTTCAAGATCCAGGAAGCTTTATGATACCATGCACTTTAGAAGGTGCTTGTACCAAGACAGCCCTATGTGACCTTGGAGCAAGTATCAATCTAATACCTGCATCCACTATCAGAAAGCTTGGGTTGACTGAAGAAGTCAAACCAACCCGGATATGCCTCCAACTTGCTGATGGCTCCATTAAATACCATCAGGCATAATTGAGGACATGATTGTCAAGGTTGGGCCATTCGCCTTTCCAACTGACTTTGTAGTGCTGGAAATGGAGGAGCACAAGAGTGCAACTCTCATCCTAGGAAGACCCTTCCTAGCAACTGGACGAACTCTCTTTGATGTACAAAAAGGGGAAGTGACCCTGAGAGTCAATGAGGATGATTTCAAGTTGAATGCTGTCAAAGCTATGCAGCATCCAGACACATCAAATGACTGCATGAGCGCTGATATTGTTGACTCTTTAGTGGAAGAGATCAATATGATTGAGAGTCTCGAATCAGAGCTAGAGGATATCTTTAAAGATGTGCAGCCTGACCTGGAGGAACCAGAGGAAATAAAAGAACCTCTGAAAATTCCTCAGGAAGAGGATAAGCCTCCTAAACCCGAGCTCAAGCCACTACCACCATCCCTGAAGTATGCATTTCTGGGAGAAGGTGACACTTTTCCAGTGATTATAAGCTCTGCTTAAACTCACAGGAAGAGGAAGCACTAATTCAAGTGCTAAGGACACATAAGACAGCTCTTGGGTGGTCCATAAGTGATCTTAAGGGCATTAGCCCAGCAAGATGCATGCACAAGATCCTATTGGAAGATAATGCCAAGCCAGTGGTTCAACCACAGAGGCGGCTAAATCTAGCCATGAAGGAGGTGGTGCAGAAAGAAGTCACTAAGTTACTAGAGGCTGGGATTATTTATCCTATTTCTGATAGCCCTTGGGTGAGCCCTGTCCAAGTTCTCCCCAAGAAGGGAGGCATGACAGTGGTTCATAATGAAAAAAATGAACTGGTTCCCACAAGAACAGTTATAGGGAGGCGTATGTGTATTGACTACAGAAGGCTCAATACAACCACCAGAAAGGATCATTTTCCTTTACCATTCATAGACCAGATGTTAGAGAGACTAGCAGGTCATGAATATTATTGCTTTTTGGATGGCTATTCAGGTTACAACCAAATTGCAGTAGATCCTCAGGACCAAGAGAAAATAGCATTTACATGTCCTTCTGGAGTATTTGCCTACAGAAGGATGCCTTTTGGTCTGTGCAATGCACCTGCAACCTTTCAGAGGTGCATGCTCTCTATCTTCTCAGATATGGTAGAGAAATTTCTAGAAGTCTTCATGGATGACTTTTCAGTATTTGGAGACTCATTCAACTCCTGACTTAACCATCTAGCACTTGTTCTGAAAAGATGCCAAGAGACCAACCTAGTTTTAAACTGGGAAAAATGTCACTTCATGGTGACTGAGGGGATTGTCCTTAGGCATAAAATTTCAAGCAAGGGAATAGAAGTGGATCAAGCAAAGGTAGAGGTAATTAAAAAATTACCACCACCTGCCAATGTTAAGGCAATCAGAAGCTTTCTGGGACATGCAGGATTCTACAGAAGGTTTATAAAGAATTTTTCAAAAATTGCAAAACCTCTGAGTAACCTGCTAGCTGCTGACACACCATTTGTGTTTGACACACAGTGTCTGTAGGCATTTGAGACCCTGAAAGCCAAGCTGGTCACAGCACTAGTCATCTCTGCACCAGACTGGACATTACCATTTGAACTAATGTGTGATGCCAGTGACCATGCCATTGGTGCAGTGTTGGGACAGAGGCATAACAAGCTTCTGCACGTCATTTATTATGCTAGCCGTGTTCTAAATGATGCACAGAAGAATTACACAACCACAGAAAAAGAGTTACTTGCAGTGGTTTATGCCATTGACAAGTTTAAATCCTACTTAGTAGGGTCAAAAGTGATTGTGTACACTGACCATGCTGCTCTTAAATACTTGCTCACAAAGCAGAATTCAAAACCCAGGCTCATAAGTTGGGTATTGCTTCTGCAAGAGTTTAATATAGAAATAAGAGACAGAAAAGGGACAGAGAACCAGGTAGCTGATCATCTATCCCGAATTGAACCAGTAGCTGGGGCGTCCCTCCCTTCTACTGAGATCTCTGAAACCTTTCTAGATGAGCAACTCTTCGCCATCCAGAAAGAACCATGGTTTGCAGATATTGCAAATTATAAAGCTGTGAGGTTCATACCACAGGAGTACAGCAGGGTGCAAAGAAAAAAATTAATTTCAGATGCCAAGTACTACCTATGGGATGAGTCATATCTCTTTAAGAGATGTGCAGACGGAATAATCCGCAGATGTGTACCTAGAGAGGAAGCACAAAGGATCCTGTGGCATTGCCATGGATTGCAGTATGGGGGACATTTCGGAGGTGAGCGAACAGCCACTAAGGTCCTTCAATGCGGATTCTACTGGCTTACTATCTATAGGGATGCCCGAGAGTTTGTGCGTAACTGTGACAGTTGCCAAAGAGCTGGTAACTTGCCTCATGGTTACGCTATGCCTCAACAAGGGATCCTAGAGATTGAATTGTTTGATGTATGGGGAATTGACTTCATGGGTCCCTTCCCACCATCATACTCAAACACTTATATTCTAGTGGCAGTAGACTATATGTCTAAATGGGTAGAAGCAATTGCCACACCCAATAATGATACCAAGACCGTACTGAAATTCCTATAGAAACACATCTTCAGCAGGGTTGGTGTTCCCAGAGTACTAATCAGTGATGGGGGCACTCATTTCTGCAATAAACAGCGGTACTCTGCTATGGTCCGATATGGAATTAGCCACAAAGTAGCAACTCCGTATCACCCACAGACAAATGGACAAGCTGAAGTCTCTAAGAGAGAGCTAAAAAGAATCCTGGAACGGACTGTTATTGCCCGTAGAAAGGATTGGGCAAAGAGCTTGGATGATGCTCTGTGGGCATACAGAACAGCCTTCAAGACTCCTATAGGAACCTCTCCATACCAACTAGTATATGGGAAGGCTTGTCATCTGCTCGTGGAACTGGAACATAAAGCCTACTGGGCAACTAGATTCTTAAACATGGATGCTAAGTTAGTTGGTGAAAAAAGATTGCTCCAGCTAAATGAGCTAGAGGAGTTCAGACTCAGTGCCTTTGAAAATGCAAAAATTTATAAGGAAAAGGCAAAGAAGTGGCATGACAAGAAGTTGTCATCCAGAGTCTTTGAGCCAGGACAAAAAGTTCTACTCTTCAACTCTAGGCTCAGACTATTCCCAGGAAAACTTAAATCCTGGTGTAGGGGTCCGTATGTGATTACAGGGGTCTCACCATATGGATATGTTGAGCTTCAGGATATTGATTCTGACAAAAAGTTCATTGTTAATGGACAGAGAATCAATCATTATCTTGAAAGCAATTTTGAGCAGGAATGCTCAAAACTGAGGCTTGAATGAGTCTCAGTAAAGGTCCAGCTAAAGACAATAAAGAAGCGCTTGCTGGGAGGCAACCCAGTCATTAGCAGGTTAATTGTTCTTTAAAGGTTTGATATACATATTCTCAAAGGGCAATCATCAAAATTGAAGGAATTCACAGAGTTACAGAAGGATTCAGTGCAAAAAGCAGAGAAAAAGAGCTTGCTGGCGAAAAAACGCCAGTAAGGGGTACTCTGGGCGTTAAACGCCAGAATGGATACCATTCTGGGCGTTTAACGCCAGTAAAGGTACCATTTTGGGCGTTAAACGCCAGAATGGTGCCCATTCTGGCGTTTAACGCCAGGGTGCAGCATCCTGGGCATTTAGCAAAACACCCAGTAATAAAGGGGTTTCTGGCGTTTAACGCCAGCCAGGGCACCTGGCTGGGCGTTAAACGCCCAAAATGGCCACCAAGTGGGCATTAAACGCCAGAATGGATACCATTCTGGGCGTTTAACGCCAGAAAGGTAGGGGAGGAGATTTTGTTTTCCACTTCAAATTTTTTCAAACTTTCTTGTTTTGATCCATAATTTTCTGAATATACACATTACAAACTTTCATCATTCATCCTCAAAATTCGAAAATTAAACAATTTTCTATATCATTCTTCAAATCTTTTTCAAATCCTTTTCAAATCTTCTCTAAAAACTCAATTATCTTCTCAAATTCTTTCCATATCTTCTCAAATCTCCTCCAAAATTTTCGAAATCTCTCCCCCTCCCTTTATAAATAAAGCTCGGCCATCCCCCTCTCCCCACCATTCGAATTTTCTCTCCTCCTCTCTCTCCTCTTTCCTTTCTTTTGCTTGAGGACAAGCAAACCTCTAAGTTTGGTGTTCTTTTCCGTGATCACTAAGCCAAGATTTATCAAGATCATGGCTCCTAAGGGAAAACAAACCAATTCAAGAGGCAAGAAAGAGAATACTCCAAAGAATCTTTGGAGTCAAGAGAAGTTCTTAACCAAAGAACATGCAGACCATTACCACAAAATAATGGGTCTAAGGTCAGTGATCCCGGAAGTCAGATTCGATCTGAAAGAAGATGAATATCCGGAGATCTAAGAGCAGATTCGAAACAGAGGATGGGAAGTTCTAACCAACCCTGAGACAAAGGTTGGAAGAAACATGGTTCAAGAATTCTACTCAAATCTGTGGCTGACAGATAAGCAGAGAATGACTGGAACTGCTTTTCATACCTACAGAACCATGGTCAGAGGGAGAATTATTTACTTCCATCTGGACAAAATAAGAGAGATCTTCAAATTGCCTCAACTGCAAGATGATCCTGAATCCTTTAATAGGAGAATGGTGAGAGCAGATAAGGGGTTGGATCAAGTTCTAGAGGACATATGCCTCCCTGGAACTAAGTGGACAACCAATTCAAAAGGTGTCCCAAACCAACTCAAGAGGGGAGATCTCAAACCAATTGCAAGAGGTTGGCTAGACTTTATTGGGCGTTCCATATTGCCCACTAGCAACCGTTCTGAGGTCACTATCAAGAGAGCAGTGATGATTCATTATATTATGCTGGGAAAAGAAGTGGAGGTTCATCATCTAATTGCTTGTGAGATCTACACAATTGCAAACAAGAACTCCACTGAAGCCAAACTGGCTTACCCAAGCTTAATCTCTTTGCTATGTAAAGATGCTGGGGTAAGGATGGGAGTAGATGAATTCATCCCAATTGAACACCCAATCACCAAAAAGTCAATGGAAGGACAAATGCAAGACAACTCTATCAAAAGGAGGGCGCAGGAGTTCCTCCCTGAACTTCCTGAAATTGACTACTAGACCCGCCTAGAAGCATCTGTTGCCAAGCTACAAGAAGCTATGGAACAAATTAAGGAAGAACAGCAAAATCAAAACTGCATGCTCTGCAAATTGCTGTAAGAGAAGCAAGGGCGTGAGCTACAGGAGCTAAAGTGCCAGAATCTCTCCCTTGAAGGGTCAAATACCCCACAAGTTGGGGGAGCATCCACTTCTCAAAATCAAGGTTGTTGAGTCCTAACTCTGTGATAACTTCTATCATTAGGAGTCTATTTTAGAGTCATTTAAATTTTTGTTTTCTATTACTATTAGTCTTATCTTATATTTATTTTTGAGTCTTGTTCTTAATTCATGATTAATAAAATTCAAGGTTCATGTCTTAAAGCTATGAATGTCTTATGAATCCATCACCTCTCTTAAATGAAAAATGCTTTAATCACAAAAGAACAAGAAGTGCAGGATTTCGAATTCATCTCTGAAACTAGTTGAATTAGTTTGATGTGGTGACAATACTTTTTGTTTTCTGAATGAATGCTTGAACAATGCATATGTCTTTTGAATTTGTTGATTAAAGAATGTTAAACTAGTTGGCTCCTGAAAGAATGATGGAAAAGGAGAAATGTTATTGAGGATCTGAAAAATCATCAAATTGATTCTTGAAGCAAGAAAAAGCAGTGTATTCAAAAAAAATGATCCAAGGCAAAAAGAGTGTACTTAAGAACCCTGGACACCTCTAATTGGGGACTCTAGCAAAGCTGAGTCACAATCTACAAAGGTTCACCCAGTTATGTGTCTGTGGCATGTATGTATCCGGTGGTAATACTGGAAGACAGAGTGCTTTGGGCCACAGCCAAGACTCATAGAATAACTATGTTCAAGAATCATCACACTTAACTAGGAGAATCAATAACACTATCTGAATTCTGAGTTCCTATAGATGCCAATCATTCTAATCATCAAAGGATAAAGTGAGATGCCAAAACTGTTCAGAAGCAAAAAGCTACTAGTCCCGCTCATCTAATTGGAGCTAAGTTTCATTGATATTTTGGAGTCTATAGTATTTTCTCTTCTTTTTACCCTAATTGATTTTTAGTTGCTTGGGAACAAGCAACAATTTAAGTTTGGTGTTGTGATGAGCGGATAATTTATACGCTTTTTGGCACTGTTTTTAGTATGTTTTTAGTATGTTTTGGTTAGTTTTTAGTATGTTTTTATTAGTTTTTATTTAAAATTCACTTTTCCGGGCTTTACTATGAGTTTGTGTGTTTTCTGTGATTTCAGGTAATTTCTGGCTGAAATTGAGGGACCTGAGCAAAAATCTGATTCAGAGGCTGAAAAAGGACTGCAGATGCTGTTGGATTCTGACCTCCCTGCACTCGAAGTAGATTTTCTGGAGCTACAGAAGCCCAATTGGCACGTTCTCAATTGCGTTGGAAAGTAGACATCCTGGGCTTTCCAGAAACATATAATAGTTCATACTTTGCCTGAGATTTGATGGCCCAAACCGGCGTTGCAATTCAGCTTCAGAATTCCCGGCGTTTAATGCCGAAACTGGCACAAAAATTGGAGTTAAACGCCCAAACTGGCACAAAAGCTGGCGTTTAACTCCAGGAAAAGTCTCTACACATGAAAGCTTCAATGCTCAGCCCAAGGACACACCAAGTGGACCCCGAAAGTGGATTTTTACATCATTTACTCATTTCTGTATACCCTAGGTTACTAGTTCACTATTAATAGGACCTTTTGACATTGTATCTTTACATCATGACATTACACGTTTCTTATTGTATCTTCTACGGCATGAGTCTCTAAACCCCATGGTTGGGGGTGAGGAGCTCTGCTGTGTCTTGATGGATTAATGCAATTACTACTGTTTTTTCATTCAATCACGCTTGCTTCCATTCTAAGATATCACGTGTTCCTCAACTTGATGAATGTGGTGATCCGTGACACTCATCATCATTCTCACCTATGAATGTGTGTCTGACAACCACCTCCGTTCTACCTTAGACTAAGTGAATATCTCTTAGATTCCTTAATCAGAATCTTCGTGGTATAAGCTAGAATTGATGGCGGCATTCAAGAGAATCCGGAAGGTCTAAACCTTGTCTGTGGTATTCTGAGTAGGATTCAAGGATTGAATGACTGTGACGAGCTTCAAACTCCTGAAGGCTGGGCGTTAGTAACAGACGCAAAAGAATCACTGGATTCTATTCCAACCTGATTGAGAACCGACAGATGATTAGTCGTGCTGTGACAGAGCGCGTTGAACATTTTCACTGAGATGATGGGAGGTAGCCATTGACAACAGTAAAACCCTACATACAGCTTGCCATGGAAGGAGCCTTGCGTGCATGAAAAAGAAGACAGTAGGAAAGCAGAGATTTAAAAGATAGAGCATCTCCAAAACCTCAACCTGTTCTCCATTACTGCAAAACAAGTATTTATTTCATGTTCTTTTACTTTTCACAATTAAACCTGAGAATTATTGATATCCTGACTAAGAGTTACAAGATAACCATAGCTTGCTTCAAGCCGACAATCTCCGTGGATCGACCCTTACTCACGTAAGGTATTACTTGGACGACCCAGTGCACTTGCTGGTTAGTTATGCGAAAATGCAAAAGTGTGATTGCAATTTCGTGCACCAAGTTTTTGGCGCCATTGCCGGGGATTGTTTGAGTTTGGACAACTGACGATTTATCTTATTGCTTAGATTAGGACTGTTTTATTTTTGTTGGTTTAGAGTCTTTTATTTGAGTTTAGTTTCATATTTTAAGTTTGGTGTCTTCTTTGTGTTTTCCTTTAAAACGAAAACGCCTAATCTAAGCAATCAAACAACTGATAGTTGTTAATCACAGTCAATCCCCGGCAACGGCGCCAAAAACTTGGTGTGGTTTTTGCAACCACAAACTAACCGGCAAGTGCACCGGTTCGTACCAAGTAATACCTCAGGTGAGTGAGGGTCGATCCCACAAGGATTGATGGATTAAGCAACAATGGTTAAGTGATTTACTTAGTTAGGCAAGTAGAAAAGAGTGTTGGATGTTCAAAGAGCATTAAACAATAATGAAGAACATCAGAATGCAAGCAGTAAAGAAGTTGTGAAATATATATGGAGAAATAGTTAAGGCTTCAGAGTTATCTATTTTCGTGATTGACTTTTCTTATTAACTATTTTAATCATGCAAGATTTAATTCATGGCAAACTATTTGTGACTAGACCCTAATTCCTTAGACCTTCCTAGTCTCCTCTAAAATTCATCAACTAGCAATTCCTTGGTCAATTAATTCCAATTAGAGGGTGATGATCAAATTCCAGTTTATATGCCACAAGAATCCTAATTATCCAAAAATAAGGGGATTATATATCACGTATCCCGTTAAATACAAACAATTAGAAATTCATGATAATATGTTTTCAAGCTGTTGTTCAAGTAAAGAGCTTTTCCAAGTTATACAAATACTCAATTAGAACATGGGTCATACTTTCGTTCCACCCAAATTCATAGAATAAAGAACGAAAACAATTCTTGAAATATAAATCAAAACATGAATTAAAATAGAAAAGTAATAATGTCAATTCATACAATAGACAGAGCTCCTAACCTTAACAATGGAGATTTAGTTGCTCATGACTCAGAGAAGAAAACTAGGATCCATGTAAACCTGAAGTACGGAATGTTATGGAATGCGGAATGTAAATTGGAATAGAATCCCCGAATGGAATCCCCCAAAATCCCCCTAAAGAAGAAAAGTTTCTCCTTTTTATAACTAATCCTAATTAATTTAAAATCTAATATCTAAAATTAAGATAATATCTTTTCTTCTTTTCAAATTCAAATTTGAATCAGAATCAATTAAGTAATCCACGCCTTGTAATGTGGGGACCACTTGGCTTCACTGGATCCGCGCCTAACTTGGCAGAGAGCTGCGCCTTACTTGAGTGCCAAAATGGGGTCCAGAAATCGCACCCAGCATTTTCTGCATTTTCTGCATGTAGCGCATGTCACACGTATGCGTCAGTCATGCGTACGCGTCAGTCACGCGTACGCGTCGATGGTCTATTCTGCGTGTCACGCGTATGCGTCAGGTACACGTATGCGTCGCTGTGCAACTTCGCTTTTCACGCGTATGCGTCAGGCACGCGCACGTATCGCCATGGAAAGCTTCAAATCATGCGCACGCGTCGCTCCTTGCTGTCATCTCCTTTAATTCTTGTGTTGCAGAAACTCCATCAAATCCAGTTGAATGCTACCTAGAATAAACAAAATTGCACAAGACTCAAAGTAGCATCCATAGTGGCTAAAAGACAATTTAAATGCAAATTCACTATGAAAAGATGAGAAAGATGCTCACGCATCACATCTACCCAGGAGGTACGTTCTCATATGCCCAGGAGGAACCAAGGAGGGGATCCTAACCTCCTACCATCTCGCTGGGAGTGATTTTACAATACCAGGGGGAACAAGGAAGGAGATCCTCACCTTCCTTCATCTCTCTAGGGTCGCACTTTCGAGAAAGAGAGCTCAAGATAAAACAATCATCCAAAGCCATATTTTCATTTCCAGCCGTAAATCAATATTTATCATAGCCATCCGGCTCATAACATAACCCATAACCAGCCAATAATCATTATTAAATACAGTCCTTTGATTCACGGCATACACCGCACTTCCATCATCACCCTCAGCAACTCATACAGTCATCATTAATCATAATTCATCATTACTCTCCCTTTACTTCACCCTCAAGCTATTACTCTTCCTAGTCCCTTCTCATTTCTAGGCCTACTATAAGGCTTTAAGAATTAAAGAGTGAGAATGGAGGCTTAAAAGTCTAAATTCGGCTTTGAAAAACTCAAAATAAACTTTTGCTGAAAACAAGGTAACGCGTGTGTGTTGCCCATGTGCACGCATGGAAGTCAGAAAAATAAAGCGATGCGTGCGCGTCAATAGGGGTGTCCAAAACTGATCCGGATCGAACTAAATCGATGAACCGAACCGAAAAAATTGAGAACCGAAAAAAACTGGTTTTGTTGTTTTTTTTGCGGTTCAGTTCGGTTTTCAGTTCTTACCATGAAAACCCTAGCGAACTGAACCAAACCAAGACCTAGTGTGGTACTGCTGCACGACTGCGTCCCTATCCCTAACCCCCAAATACCCAATCGAAACCTAACCCCCTAATCCCCAATGGAAACCTAACCACGCAATGCACCTCGCACCATATCTCGCCCTCTGCGCAGTGCGCACCCAGCCACGAAGCCAGCCAGCTGCCACCCACGTCCTTGAGTTCGAGGCCGATGGCACCGACGTTCCTTCTAAGTCCCACCACCTCAAAGCCTTCCTTCGAATCCCACTTGCCGAACAGAGCAGAGATCCTCCACTACCGGTGCACCACGAACGCGAGACCTAAATCAACACAGCACCTCGCCACCACCGACTGACCTAATAGGGCAGCACAGCAGACAGCACCCACAATCAACACAGCACCTCGCCACCTCCACCCAGCAGCGTTTCTGGGTTTGGGCCACCCACGATCAACACAACACCTCCCAGTCTCCCATTATGGAGCCCGAGCCATCTATTCAGGTAATGTTTAGTTGTTTACCATTTGTTGTTTACTGATGCATTATTGGTATTGTTGCTGGTTGCTATTTATTGTTCAGTTTATTGCAATCAGTTTATTGTTCATATTATTGTTCAATTTATTGTTGGTAATTTGGTCTTACTGGTTATTGATTTATTGTTCAGTGTAGGGTTATCAGTTTATTGTTCAGGTTTTGTTCAGTTTATTCTTGATAATTTTGTATTGTTGGTTATTGATTTATTGTTCAATTTATTGTTGGTCAGTTTATTGCTCAGTTTATTGTTCAGTTTATTGTTGATAACTTGGTATTGCTGGTTATTGATTTATTGTTTAGTTTATTGCTGGTTTCTGTCCTTGATTTATTGTATTTGTTTATGTAGTTTGACGTCAGTTCAAGTGAGAATATGGGAGACACCAGATTGCCTCCAGTTCCTATTCTGAATGAATCAACAAGCATCAGATCTCTGACTGCATTGCCTCCTGTGCCAACTCCTCATCGAAACATAAGGAAGCTTGCTAGTAGAGGCCGAGGGAAAAGGCGGGATGTTGAAGAAGCTCCCGTTGATGACTCCGCTGAAACTGAGACCGACGAAGGTAAGAGAAAACCTTGTAGACCTAGGTCTTGGACATGAGATCACTTTACTAAAGATGAAACTAGTAATCCACAGTATCCTAGAGCTAAATGTAATTGGTGTGGGGCTAGTTATGCTTGTGATACACATAAAAATGGCACTAGTAACGTGAAAAAACACTTGTTGTCGTAATGCAAAAAATTTCTGAAGGAGGCATTAGATCCTACCCAAAAGATTCTTTGTTTTCAAGATGTGGTAAAAGATGATAGGAAAGGGATAGGTAGTTCACTTTCTGCCGTGTCATTTGATGTTGATCGTTGTAGACAAGCGCTTGCTAGAATGAGTATTGTTGATGAATTACCCAAGTTTCCAATTCCTGGAAGGCTCAAAATTGCTAGGAATTGTTGGAAGCTTTATTTGAATGAAAAAATTAAGTTGAAGTCTGTTTTCTCTCAACCAAATCAAAATGTTTGTTTGATGATGCGGAATTTACAACCACAAACTAACCGGCAAGTGCACCGGGTTGTACCAAGTAATACCTCAGGTGAGTGAGGGTCGACCCCATGAGGATTGATAGACTAAGCAATAATGGTTGATTAATTTACTTAGTTAGGCAAGCAGAAAATAGTGTTTGATTGTTCAAAAGCATTAAACAGTAATTAAGAGAATATCAGAAAGCAAGCAGTAAATAAATTGGGAGAAACAATATGAAGAAGGCAGTTAAGGTTTCCGAGTTATCTATTTTCTAGATTGACTTTTCTTACTAACTATTTTAATCATGCAAGATTTAATTCATGGCAAACTATATGTGACTAGACCCTAATTCCTTAGACCTTCCTAGTTTCCTCTAACTTTCATCAATCGCTAATTCTTTGGTCAATTAATTCCAATTAGAGGGTAAAGATCAAATTCTAGTTTATATGCCACAAAAATCCTAATTACCTAAATATAAGAGGATTATATGTCACGTATCCCGTTAAGTCCAGATAATTAGAATTTAGAAGAAATTATTATCAAGCTGTTGTTCAAGTAAAGAGCTTTTCCAGGTTATACAAGAACTCAATTAGAAAGAAGGTCATACTTCCGTTCCACCCAAATTCATAAGATAAAGAACAAAAACAATTCTTAAATTATAAATCAGTACATGAATTAAAATAGAAAAATAATAGAATCAATCCATACAATAGACAGAGCTCCTAACCTTAATAGTGGAGGTTTAGTTGCTCATGGTTCAGAGAAGAAAATTAGGATTGTAAATTGGGCTGAGGTGGAATGAAAAGTTAACTAATGGAAAATCCCCTTAGGGAAGTTTCTTTTCCCTTTTATATTTAATCCTAATTAATTTAAAATATAATTTCTAAATTAAAATAATATCTTTTCCTATTTTAAAATCAAATTTGAATTTAAATCAGAATTAATTATAGCAATCAGCAAGTCTTCAATTTATGGATGGAGACCACTTGCTTCACTAGATCCACGCCTAACTTGGCAAAGAGCTGCGCCTTACTTGAGTGCTAAAATGGGGCCCAGAAATTGCCCCCAGTATTTTCTGTATTTTCTGCACGTGGCACATGTCATGCGTACGCGTTAGTCATGCATACGCGTCAGTCACGCGTACGCGTCGATGGTCTTCTTCGCGTGTCACGCGTACGCGTCAGGTACGCGCACGCGTCGCTGCACAAATCTCCAAATCACGTGCACGTGTCAAGTACGCGCACGTGTCACTCCTCGCTGATCATCTCCTTTAATTCTTGTGCTCCTTCCATTTGTGCAAGCTTCCTCTCCATCAAATCCAGCCAAATACTACCTAAAATAAACAGAATTGCACAAGACTCAAAGTAGCATCCATAGTGGCTAAAAGATAATTAATTCTTGATTAAACTCAATAATTTAAATGCAAATTCACTAGGAAAAGATAGGAAAGATGCTCACGCATCACAACACCAAACTTGAATTGTTGCTTGTCCTCAAGCAACCAAAACTAATATAAGCTTAGGATGTGAATTTGCATGAGAATGAGAGTTCGATTAAGCTCATGTCTCTTCTTATAGTGGGGCTTACAACTGCAATCTTGAATAGTTTTGGCATCTCACTCTCCTTTGAATCAGAAGGATGTCATTGTCATTCGGAATTAGAATCCGGATAATATTATGAATTCTCTGATCTTTATACTCCAGTTTAATCCTTGAACACAGCATAATTTTCTTTAATTTATTTTTCTTTGGTCCTTTGCACCTTGAACCTAGCCGTGACTTTAAATGTTTTGTCTCAAGGGTTACCTGGGGGACTCTCTTTAAGTTCTGATTTTTCTTTCAGTTACTCCCAGACAGTAGTGCTCAAAGCCTTTGGCATACTCTGTTAAACGCACTTGGTCTCGACTCTAAGTGTTCTGTCTCAAGGATTACTTGACACAATCACACCACAAGCATATGACTAGGAAAACAACTCTTTGACCTTTTAATCATGTCTGACCTCCCTAGTCATTGATGCTCAGAGCCTTGGACCTTGTTTTTTTAGTTTTTTTTGCTGTTTCTTTTGCTTCAAGGATTAATTTTTTTTATTTCAGAGAAGTCATAATAATTTTCTAAATTCCTGTTCCTTATACATCAACATCCTTTGATTCAAATTCAAATATGCACTGTTCATGTCATGCATTCAAAATCACAAATAATACCACCACATTTAAGTAAATAAGACTATTCTTAAATATAAACTCAATTTCTCATGCAATGCATCACTTCTTTTTCTTTTGAATTCAAGCTCAGTGAGCAATGCATAAGGCAATATTAATTTTTTTAACTAAAAGTACTAAAGATCATGCAAGCAATCAAAGCAATAGAAAACAGAAGACAACAAAATAAGAACGGAAGAGGAATAGAATGAAAGGAACTCAACCACCTCAGTTATGCTGGTAGTCATCTCATTCCTTCATGAAGAACATTCATCTCCCTTTGGTGCTAAACAGAAAAGCAATAAGTCAAGCGTCAGCACCAAACTTAAAGGTTTGCTTGTCCTCAAGCAAAGAAGAACTGAAAATAGAGAGGGACATAAAAAGAAATAGTATGATAAAAGAAGAATAAAAGGATAAAAGAACAAGAGATAATTAGGATTTGAAAGGGAAAGAGAATAATTGAAATCTGGGTGGCGCGTTGGGAAGTGATTCGGCGCAATCAACGCGTGCGCATCAGGCACGCGCACGCGTGGTTGGCCACATGGTGAGGGTGATGCGTACGCGTTAGGGACGCAGACGTGTGGGTAGAGTTGCGCGGCTAGCATAGCTGGTGCACAAAATTGTGATCTCAATGGCGCCAACAACTTGGTACGCACAATTGTAATCTCAACTCTTTGTCATAACTTCGCACAACTAACCAGCAAGTACAATGGGTCATCCAAGTAATAAACCTTACGTGAGTAAGGGTCGATCCCACGGAGATTGTCGGCTTGAAGCAAGCTATGGTCATCTTGTAAATCTTAGTTAGGCGGATTCAAATGGTTATGGAGTTTTAATAATTTAAAAGATAAATAAACATAAAATAAAGATAGAGATACTTATGTAATTCATTGGTGGGAATTTCAGATAAGCGTATGGAGATGCGTTGTTCTTTCTGAATCTCTACTTTCCTACTGCCTTCATCCAATCTTTCATACTCCTTTCTATGGCAAGCTATATGTTGGGCGTCAACGTTGTCAATGGCTACTTCCCATCCTCTAAGTGAAAATGGTCCTCTACGGTTTCCCGCATGGCTAATCAGCTGTTGGTTCTCGATCGTGTAGGAATAGGATTTACTATCCTTTTGCATCTGTCACCACGCCCTACAGTCGCGAGTTTGAAGCTCGTCACAGTCATCCCATCCCAGATCCTACTCGGAATACCACAGACAAGGTTTAGACTTTTCGGATCTCAAGAATGCTGTCAATTGATTCTAGCTTATACCACAAAGACTCTGATCTCACGGAATGGAAGGCTCTGTTGTTAGGAGAGGCAACCATGTGTCGTGGACCAGGAATCCAAGAGATACACACTCTAGCTTTCGCAGGTAGAACATAAGTGTTTTTCAGGCACGCGTTCATAAATGAGAATGGTAATGAGTGTCACGAATCATCACATTCATCAGTTTGAAGTGCGAATGAATATCTTAGAATAAGAATAAGCATGAATTGAATAGAAGAACAATAGTACTTTGCATTAATACTCGATGAACAGCAGAGCTCCACACCTTAATATATGGTGTGTAGAAACTCCACCGTTGAAAATACATAAGTGATGAAGGTCCAGGCATGGCCGTGAGGCCAGCTCCCAATGTCTAAGATAGCATAAAACTGATCAAAGATGTCTAATACAATAGTAAAAAGTTCTATTTATACTAAACTAGTTACTAGGGTTACAGAAATGAGTAAATGATGCAGAAATCCACTTCTGGACCCACTTGGTGTGTGCTTGGGCTGAGCATTGAAGCCTTCACGTGTAGAGATCTTCCTTGGAGTTAAACGCTAATTTGTAACTTGTTTCTGGCATTTAACTCTGCTTTGCAACTTGTTTCTGGCGTTTAACACCAGAATAGGGCAGAAAGCTGGAGTTAAATGCCAGTTTGCATCGTCTAAACACAGGCAAAGTATGGACTATTATATGTTGCTAGAAAGCCCTGGATGTCTACTTTTCAACGCAGTTGAGAGCGCACTATTTGAACTTATTTAGCTCCAAAAATTCCATTTTGAGTGCAGGGAGGTCAGAATCCAACAGCATCTGTAGTTCTTTGTCAGCCTCTAAATCAGATTTTTGCTCAGGTCCCTCAATTTCAGCTAGGAAATACCTAAAATCATAGAAAAACACACAAACTCATAGTAAATTCCAGAAATGTGAATTTTTCTTAAAAACTAATAAAAAATACTAAAAAGTATCTAAATCATACTAAAAACTATATAAAAATAATGCCAAAAAGCGTATAAATTATCCGCTCATCACAACACCAAACTTAAATTGTTGCTTGTCCCCAAGAAACTGAAAAAAAAATAGGATAAAAAGAAGAGAATATACAATGAATCTCACAATATCAATGAAACTTAGTCTCAATTAGATGAGCGGGGCTAGTAGCTTTGTTGCTTCTGAACAGTTTTGGCATCTCACTTTATCCTTTGAAATTCAGAATGATTGGCATCTATAGGAACTCAGAATTTTAGATAGTGTTATTGATTTTCCTAGTTCAGTATGTTGATTCTTGAACACAGTTACTTTCTGAGTCTTGGCCGTGGCCCTAAGCACTTTGTTTTCCAGTATTACCACCGGATACATAAATGCCACAGACACATAACTGGGTGAACCTTTTTAGATTGTGACTCAGCTTTGCTAAAGTCCCCAATTAGAGGTGTCCAGATTTCTTAAGCACACTCTTTTTGCTTTGGATCATGACTTTAACCACTCAGTCTCAAGCTTTTCACTTGGACCTTCATGACACAAGCACATGGTTAGGGACAGCTTGATTTAGCCGCTTAGGCCTGGATTTTATTTCCTTGGGCCCTCCTATCCATTAATGCTCAAAGCCTTGGATCCTTTTTACCCTTACCTTTTGGTTTAAAGGGCTATTAGGTTTTTCTGCTTGCTTTTTCTTTTTCTTTCTTTCTTTTTTTCGCCACTTTTTTTTTCGCTATTTTTTCTTTTTGCTTCTTCACTGCTTTTTCTTGCTTCAAGAATCAATTTTATGATTTTTCAGATTATCAATAACATTTCTCTTTGTTCATCATTCTTTCAAGAGCCAACAATTTTAACATTCATAAACTTCACTATAAAAAATATGCACTGTTCAAGCATTCATTCAGAAAAATAAAAAGTATTGCCACCACATCAAAATAATTAAACTAATTTTCAAGATAAAATTTAAAATCCAAGTACTTCTTGTTCTTTTGTAATTAAGCACATTTTTCATTTAAGAGAGGTGAAGGATTCATGGAGTTATTCATAGCTTTAAGACATAGACACTAGACACTAATGATCATGTAATGAAGACACAAACATAGACAAACATAAAGCATTAAAACTGAAAATAGAAAAATAAATAGACAAGGAGATTGAGGAATGAGTCCACCTTAGTGAGGGTGGTGTCTTCCTCTTGAAGAACCAATGGTGCTCTTGAGCTCCTCAATGTCTCTTCCTTGCCTTTGTTGCTCCATCCTTAGTGCTTTTGGTGCTCCTATCCTTAGTTGCTCCCAATAGTTGTGTGGAGGAAAATGTATCCCTTGAGGCATCTCAGGGATTTTATGAGGAATTTCCTCATGCTCTTGTTGAGGTCCATGAGTGGGCTCTCTTGTTTGCTCCATCCTCTTTTTGGTGATGGGCTTGTCCTCTTCAATGAGGATGTCTTCCTCTATGACAATTCCAGCTGAATTGCATAGGGATCACCTTTTTCTTGGCGACAACTTCATAGAAGTGGTCTTGATGGACCTTTGAGATGAATCTTTCCATCTCCCATGACTCGGAGGTGGAAGCTTTTGCCTTCCCTTTCCACTTTCTAGAGGTTTCTCCGGCCTTAGGTGCCATAAATGGTTATGGAAAAACAAAAAGTAACGTTTTTACCACACCAAACTTAAAAGGTTTGCTCGTCCTCGAGCAAAAGAAGAAAAAAATAAGGGGAAGAATAAGAAAATAAAGGAGATGGAGGGTTATAGGTGGTTCGGCCAAGAGGGGGGAAAGGTGTTTGTGTTGTGTGAATATGAAGGAGTAGTGGGGGTTTATATAGGGGTGAGGGGAGGGTTAGGTTTCGGTCATTAAGGTTGGGTTGGGAGGGAAAAGTGTTTTGAATTTGAAAGGTGAGGTAGGTGGGGTTTTGGGGGAAGAGAGATGGAGGTGATTGGTGAAGAGAATAGGATTTGATAGGTGAGTGGTATTTTGGGTAGAGTGTTATAGAGATGTGTGAGCGGGAGAGAGAAAGAGGTGGGGTAGGTGGGAATCCTGTGGGGTCCACAGATCCTGAGGGGTCAAGGATTTATCATCCCTGCTCCTATTAGGCATGTAAACGCCCTTATAGTGCAATCCTGGTGTTTAACGCCAGATTGCTGCTTATTTTTGGCGTTAAATGCCAGCTTTTATTCCTTTCCTGGCATTAAATGCCAGGCTGCAACCTGTTTCTGGCATTTAACGCCAGATTATTGCTTCTTTCTGGTGTTTAACGCCAGTCTGGTGCTTGTTTCTGGCATTTAACGCCCAGAATGGTGTCAGACTGGGCGTTAAACGCCCATTCTGCTACCCTTACTCGCATTTAAATGCCAGTAAGTTTCTCCTCTAGGGTGTGCTATTTTTAATGCTATTTTTATTTTTCTTTAATTTTTGCAGTTGTTTTTGTGATTCCACATGATTATCAACCTAAAAAAAGGAAAATAACATAGATAAATAAAATTGGGTTGCCTCCCAATAAGCGCTTCTTTAATGTCAATAGCTTGACAGTGAGCTCTCATGGAGCTTAACAGATATTCAGAGCATTGTTGGAACCTCCCAACACCAAACTTAGAGTTTAATGTGGGGGTTCAACACCAAACTTAGAGTTTGGTTGTGGCCTCCCAACACCAAACTTAGAGTTTGACTGTGGGAGCTTTTATTTGACTCTGCATTGAGAGAAGCTTTTCTTGCTTCCTCTCTATGGTTATAGAGGGAGATCCTTGAGTTTTAAACACAAGGTAGTCCTCATTCAGTTGAAGGACCAACTCTCCTCTGTCCACATCAATCACAGCCTTTGCTGTGGCTAGGAAGGGTCTTCCAAGGATGATGGAATCATCCTCATCCTTCCCAGTGTCTAGGATTATGAAATTAGCAGGGATGTAAAGGCCTTTGACCTTTACAAGCATGTCCTCTACCTGTCCATAAGTCTTTTTCATGGATTTGTCTGCCATCTCTAATGAGAGATTTGGCAGCCTGTACCTTAAAGATTCCAAGTTTCTCCATTACAGAGAGTGGCGTTAAGTTTATGCCTGACCCCAGGTCACACAGAGCCTTCTTAAGGTCATGGTGCCTATGGTACAAGGAATTAAGAATTTACCAGGATCTTGTTTCTTTTGAGGTAAAGTGTGCTGAACCCAGGTATTCAGTTCATTAATGACCAATGGAGGCTCATCTGCCCAAGTCTCATTACCAAATAGCTTGGCATTCAGCTTCATGATTGCTCCTAAATACTGGGCAACTTGCCCTTCAACAATGTCTTCATCTTCTTCAGAAGATGAATAGTCATCAGAGCTCATGAATGGTAAAAGGAGGTTCAATAGAATCTCTATGGTCTCTAGGTGAGCCTCAGATTCCTTAGGTTCCTCAATTGGGAACTCCTTTTTGTCCAGAGGACGTCCCAAGAGGTCTTCCTCACTGGGATTTATGTCCTCCTTCTCCTCTGTGCATTCGACCACACCAAGTAAGGTTATGGCTTTGCACTCTCTTTTTGGGTTCTCTTCTGTATTGCTTGAGAGAGTACTAGGAGGAGTTTCAGTGACTCGTTTACTCAACTGGCCCACTTGTGCCTCCAAATTCCTAATGGAGGACCTTGTTTCATTCATGAAACTTAGAGTGACCTTAGATAGATCAGAGACTATGTTTGCTAAGCTAGAGGGACTCTGCTCAGAATTCTCTGTCTGTTATTGAGAGGATGATGGAAAAGGCTTGCTATTGCTAAACCTATTTCTTCCACCGTTATTAAAGCCTTGTTGGGGCTTTTGTTGATCCTTCCATGAGAAATTTGGATGATTTCTCCATGAGGGATTATAGGTGTTTCCATAGGTTTCACCCATGTAATTCAGCTCTGCCATAGCAGGGTTCTCAGGATCATAAGCTTCTTCTTCAGAAGATGCTTCTTTAGTACTGTTGGATGCATTTTGCAATTCATTCAGACTCTGAGAAATCATATTGACTTGCTAAGTCAACATTTTGTTCTGAGCCAATATGGCATTCAGAGCATCAATTTCAAGAACTCCCTTCCTCTGAGGCGTCCCATTACTCACAGAATTCCTTTCAGAAGTGTACATGAACTGGTTATTTGCAACCATGTCAGTGAGTTCCTGAGCTTCTACATGCATTTTTTTCAGGTGAATAGATCCACCTGCAGAATGGTCCAATGACATCTTAGACAATTCAGACAGACCATCATAGAATATATCCAGGATGGTCTATTCTAAAAGCATGTCAGAAGGACACTTTTTGGTTAGTTGCTTGTATCTTTCCCAAGCTTCATAGAGGGATTCACCTTCTTTCTGTCTGAAGGTTTGAACATCCACTCTAAGCTTGCTCAGCTTTTGAGGAGGAAAGAACTTGGCTAAGAAAGCTGTGACCAGCTTATCCCAAGAGTTCAGGCTATCTCTAGGTTGAGAGTCCAACCATGTTCTAGCTCTGTCTCTTACAGCAAAAGGGAAAAGCATAAGCCTGTAGACCTCGGGATCAACCCCATTGGTCTTAACAGTATCACAGATCTACAAGAATTCAGTTAAGAACTGAAAAGGATCTTCTGATGGAAGTCCATAAAACTTGCAATTATGTTGCATCAGAGAAATTAATTGAGGCTTTAGCTCAAAATCGTTTGCTCCAATGGCAGGGATTGAGATGCTTCTTCCATGTAAGTTGGAATTTGGTGCAGTAAAGTCACCAAGCATCTTCCTTGCATTGTTGTTGGGTTTGGCCATGTCTCTTTCTTTTTCGAGATTCTCTGTAAGGTTTTCTCTGGATTGTTGTGCTTTAGCTTCTCTTAGCTTCTTCTTCTTCAGAGTTTGTTCATGTTCAGGATCTGCTTCAACAAGAATGTCCTTGTCCTTACTCCTGCTCATATGAAAAAGAAGAGGATAGAAAAGGAAGAGGAATCCTCTATGTCACAGTATAGAGATTCCTTTATGTGAGTAGAAGAAAAGAATAGAAGAAGGAGGAGAGAGAAATTTGAACACATAGGAGAAGAGAGGGTTCGAATTTTGAGATAAAGAGAAGTGTTAGTAAATGAATAAATAAATAGAAAAAGATGAGAGATAGAGAGAATTCGAATATTAACTAAAAAAGAAGAAAAATATTTTTATTTTTATTTTAATTATTAGTTAAAATTTGAAAATTAAGAGAAGAAAATTTAAAATTTAAAACAATTAGTTAATTAAAAAGAATTTTGAAAAAGAGGAAGGTGATTTTTGAAAATTAGAGAGAGAAAAGTAGGTAGGTGGTTTTGAAAAAGATAAGAATTTTAAAACAAACAAAAAAGTCAATTAGTTAGTTGAAAAAGATTTGAAAATCAATTTTGAAAAGATAAGAAGTTAGAAAAGATTTTGAAATTGATTTTGAAAAAGATATGATTGAAAAAGATATGATTAAAATTTATTTTGAAAAAGAAATTAAAAAGATTTGATTTTAAAAGTAAAATTTATTACTTGACTAACAAAAAACTAAAAGATATGATTCTAGAATTTAAAGATTGAACCTTTCTTAACAAGAAAGTGACAAACTTCAAATTTTTTAATCAATCACATTAATTGTTAGTAAAGTTTTCGAAAATTATGAAATAAAATTAAGAAAAAGATTTTGAAATCAATTTTTAAAATTTTCGAAAATAATAAGAAAAAATGAAAAAAGATTTGATTTTTGAAAAAGATTTGAAAAGATAAGATTTTTAAAAATGAAATCTTGACTTGACTAACAAGAAACAACTTATTTTAAAAAATTTTGACTAAGTCAACCCAAAGATTTCAAAAATTATGAGTAAAATAAGGAAAAAATATTTTTTTGATTTTTTGAATTTAATGAGGAGAGAGAAAAACCACAAAATGACTCAACACATAAAAATTTTGGATTAAAACAAATGATGCATGCAAGAACACTATGAATGTCAAGATGAACACCAATAACACTTTGAAGATCAAGATGAACATTAAGACTTATTTTTGAAAAATTTTCAAGAAAAGAAAAACATGCAAGACACCAAACTTAGAGATTTTTCATGTTTAGACACTGAATTCAAAAATGCATGTGAAAAACAACAAAAGACACAAAACAAAAAAATATGAAGATCAAACAAGAAGACTTACCAAGAACAACTTGAAGATCATGAAGAACACCATGCATGAGTTTTCAAAAAATTTTTTAGAAAAATAAAAAATGCAATTGACAACAAACTTAAAACTTGACTCTAGACTCAAACAAGAAACACAAAAATATTTTGATTTTATGATTTTATAAATTTTTTGGCTTTTTCGAAAATAAATTTTGGAAAAACGAAAATGAAGAAAAATTTTTGAAAGATTTTTGAAAAATTTTTGAAAATAAAATAAAAATTACCTCATCTAAGCAACAAGATGAATCGTCAGTTGTCCAAACTCAAACAATCCCCGGCAACGGCACCAAAAACTTGGTGCACGAAAATGTGATCTCAATGGTGCTAACAACTTGGTACGCACAATTGTAATCTCAACTCTTTGTCATAACTTCGCACAACTAACGAGCAAGTGCACTGGGTCGTCCAAGTAATAAACCTTACGTGAGTAAGGGTCGATCCCACAGAGATTGTCGGCTTGAAGCAAGCTATGGTCATCTTGTAAATTTCAGTCAGGCAGATTCAAATGGTTATGGAGTTTTAATAATTTAAAAGATAAATAAACATAAAATAAAGATAGAGATACTTATGTAATTCATTGGTGGGAATTTTCAGATAAGCGTATGGAGATGCGTTGTTCCTTCTAAATCTCTGCTTTCCTACTGCCTTCATCCAATCCTTCATACTCCTTTCTATGGCAAGCTGTATGTTGGGCGTCAACGTTGTCAATGGTTACTTCCCGTCCTCTAAGTGAAAATGGTCCTCTACGGTTTCCCGCATGGCTAATCAGCTGTTGGTTCTCGATCGTGTAGGAATAGGATTTACTATCCTTTTGCATCTGTCACCACGCCCTACAGTCGCAAGTTTGAAGCTCGTCACAGTCATCCCATCCCAGATCTTACTCAGAATACCACAGACAAGGTTTAGACTTTCTGGATCTCAAGAATGCTGCCAATTGATTCTAGCTTATACCACGAAGGCTCTGATCTCGCGGAATGGAAGGCTCTGTTGTCAGGAGAGGCAACCATGCATCGTGGACCAGGAATCCAAGAGATACACACTCTAGCTTTCGCAGGTAGAACGGAAGTGTTTGTCCGGCACGCGTTCATAAGTGAAAATGGTAATGAGTGTCACGGATCATCACATTCATCAGGTTGAAGTGCGAATGAATATCTTAGAATAAGAATAAGCATGAATTGAATAGAAGAACAACAGTACTTTGCATTAATACCCGAGGAACAGCAGAGCTCCACACCTTAATCTATGGTGTGTAGAAACTCCACCGTTGAAAATACATAAGTAATGAAGGTCCAGGCATGGCCGTGAGGCCAGCTCCCAATTTCTAAGATAGCATCAAACTGATCAAAGATGTCTAATACAATAGTAAAAAGTTCTACTTATACTAAACTAGTTACTAGGGTTACAGAAATGAGTAAATAATGCAGAAATTCACTTCCGGGCCCACTTGGTGTGTGCTTGGGCTGAGCATTGAAGCTTTCATGTGTAGATGTCTTCCTTGGAGTTAAACGCCAGTTTGTAACTTGTTTCTGGCATTTAACTCTGCTTTGCAACTTGTTTCTGGCGTTTAACCCCAGAATAGGGCAGAAAGCTGGCGTTAAACGCCAGTTTACGTCATCTAAACTCGGGTAAAGTATGGACTATTATATATTTCTGGAAAGCCCTGGATGTCTAATTTCCAATGCAGTTGAGAGTGCACCATTTAGACTTCTGTAGCTCCAAAAATTCTATTTCGAGTGCAAGGAGATCAGAATCCAACAGCATCTGCAGTCCTTTGTCAGCCTCTGAATAAGATTTTTGCTCAGGTCCCTCAATTTTAGCCAGAAAATACCTAAAATCAAAGAAAAACACACAAACTCATAGTAAAGTCCAGAAATGTGTATTTTGCTTAAAAACTAATAAAAATATACTAAAAAGTATCTAAATCATACTATAAACTATATAAAAACAATGCCAAAAAGCGTATAAATTATCTGCTCATCAATAGCACCAGCACGAGACCAGCTTAACTTTTGGCCATGCACCCATTTACGTTGATTTTTCATAGCACACTTGCGCGTCAGGCACGCGCACGCGTGGGTGGTCTGAAAACCAGAGGGACGCGTACGCGTGGGTGAGCTTATGCGCAATGCATGGTTCCTGCACAACTCCAGCGCAACTGACGACCTATTCTCTCTTCTCTCTCTCGTTTTTTTATTTTAAATTATTCGGTTCTTGTTCTAAAATAGCTGCATGATCAGAACACACGTAAAACAAAAGAAAAACAGTACAAACTCAATAAAAATCAAATAAATAAGAAAACCACTAATACGGAAAATAACTAAGGATACAAAATTATCGGGTTGCCTCTCGACAAGCTTTTCTTTAATGTCACTAGCTTGACATTGATTGTTGAATTTTCTTCCTCTTCTTCCAGTTGGTTAAAAGAGATGACTCTAAGGGGGGAGAGGTGAAGATTAGTGCCCCCTGATATAAATTCCTCCTAACAAGCTTTCTTTTATTGTGATTAGCTTGATTCACCTTGCTTGTTGGGGTAGAGGTTAGATTGTTTTTTGTTGACCTTCTCTTTTTTATGGATATTTTCTTCTGTGTCTTGGGCACAAACCCCCCTTTCAGTGCTTTCATTGGTTGCCTTCTCTTCTTTGATTTCAAAATTTGGGTGTTGTGTGATGGTTAGAGTGTACCCTTCATCAAGAACTTCTTGAATTGGTGGTTCAATAAACTCACCCTCTATGCCACTCTCTGCTTCATTGGAGTGTAAATTCCCATAATTATTTTCATCCTTTACAACCTCCTTTGTTTGTGCATCTTTCTTTTTTGTTGTTGCATCCTCCTCCTTTGTTTTTGCATCTTCCTCTTCTTCCATATGTGAGGGTGGAAAGTTCTCTAATTCACTGGAGTATAAACTCCTTTGATTGATTTTCTCATTTTCTTCCATAGGATATTGCATTGTATCTCTTGGGTAGGAATTTGCTTGTTCCTCTTCCTAGTTCTTGATAATTGACTGCACATATTTCTCTACATTTTTGACACTCGTCTTTATATCATGTATGAATTCTTTCATGAGAAGCTCAAGATTTGATGGTACTTGATATGAATAAGAAGATGGCGGCTCTTGATATGAATAAGAAGGAGATGATGATTCTTGATAAGAGTAAAAAGAGGAGGGTCTTGGTATGAATAGGGAGATGGTGGCTCTTGATATGAGTAGAAAGATGATGGTTCTTGATATGGATAGAGAGGTGGTGGCTCTTGACATGAATATGGAGATGGTGGTTCTTGATAGTTGGAACATGGAGCATTGAAGTTTCTTTGGTTTTGACTTTGCCAACCAAAATTTGGGTAGTTCCTCCATCCACAATAATAAGAATCACTCCCTGGGTGTGAGTAGTAACCCATGTGATCTCTCTCCATTATTTTTCCTTAGCACAAAACACCAAACAGAATTAAACGCACCATGTGGTATATAGGCAAGCAAAGCAGAAAGAACATAAAGGAAATTTAAACTCAATAAATAAAATAACTAGGAAGAATAAAACAACTAAAGGGACACCAAACTTAATTCCAGAAATTAAGAGAAAAGAAAAAAATTAAATAAATCAAATTTTTTGTTTTTTTAGAGAAATAAGTTAAACAAAATTAAAGCAAAAACGCCTAATCTAAGAAATCAAACAACCAATAGTTGTCAATCACAGTCAATCCCTGGCAATGGCGCAAAAAACTTGGTGCAGAATTTACAACCACAAACTAACCGGCTAGTGCACCGGGTTGTACCAAGTAATACCTCAGGTGAGTGAGGGTCGATCCAACGAAGATTGATGGACTAAGCAACGATGGTTGATTAATTTACTTAGTTAGGCAAGCAGAAAATAGTGTTTGATTGTTCAAAAGCATTAAACAATAACTAAGAGAATATCAGAAAGCAAGCAGTAAATAAGTTTGGAGAAACAATATGAAGAAGGCAGTTAAGGTTTCCAAGTTATCTATTTTCTGGATTGACTTTTCTTACTAACTATTTTAATCATGCAAGATTTAATTCATGGAAAACTATATGTGACTAGACCCTAATTCCTTAGACCTTCCTAGTCTCCTCTAACTTTCATCAATTGCCAATTCCTTGGTCAATTAATTCCAATTAGATGGTAAAGATCAAATTCCAGTTTATATGCCACAAAAATCCTAATTACCTAAATATAAGAGGATTATATGTCACGTATCCCATTAAGTCCAGATAATTAGAATTTAGAAGAAACTGTTTTCAAGCTGTTATTCAAGTAAAGAGCTTTTCCAAGTTATACAAGAACTCTATTAGAAAGAGGGTCATACTTCCGTTCCACCCAAATTCATAAGATACAGAACGAAAATAATTCTTAAATTATAAATCAGTACATGAATTAAAATAGAAAAACAATAGAATTAATCCATACAATAGACAGAGCTTCTAACCTTAACAGTGGAGGTTTAGTTGCTCATGGTTCGGAGAAGAAAAATAGGATTGTAAATTGGGCTGAGGTGGAATGAAAAGTTAACTAATGGAAAATCTCCTTAGGGAAGTTTCTTTTTCCTTTTATATTTAATCCTAATTAATTTAAAATCTAATTTCTAAAATTAAAATAATATTTTTTCCTATTTTAAAATCAAATTTGAATTTAAATCAGAATTAATTATAACAATCAGCAAGTCTTCAATTTATGGATGGGGACTGGTGCACGAAATTGCAATCACACTTTTGCAATCCCGCACAACTAACCAGCAAGTGCACTGGGTCGTCCAAGTAATACCTTACGTGAGTAAGGGTCGATCCCACGGAGATTGTCGGCTTGAAGCAAGCTATGGTTATCTTGTAAATCTTAGTCAGGATATCAATAATTATCAGGGTTGATTGTGAAAAGTAAAAGAACATGAAATAAGTACTTGTTTTGCAGTAATGGAGCACAGGTTGAGGTTTTGGAGATGCTCCATCTTCTGAATCTCTGCTTTCCTACTGTCTTCTTCTTCAAGCACGCAAGGCTCCTTCCATGGCAAGCTGTATGCAAGGGTTTCACCGTTGTTAGTGGCTACCTCCCATCCTCTCAGTGGAAATGTTTAACGCACCCTGTCACGGCACGGCTATCCATCTGTCGGTTCTCAATCAGGTTGGAATAGAATCCAGTGATTCTTTTGCGTCAGTCACTAACGCCCAGCCCTCAGGAGTTTGAAGCTCATCACAGTCATTCAATCATTGAATCCTACTCAGAATACCACAGACAAGGTTTAGACTTTCCGGATTCTCTTGAATGCCGCCATCAGTTCTAGCTTATACCACGAAGATTCTGATTAAAGAATCCAAGAGATATCTACTTAATCTAAGGTAGAACGGAGGTGGTTTTCAGGCACACGTTCATAGTTGAGAATGATGATGAGTGTCACGGATCATCACATTCATTCGGTTTAAGAACAAGTAATATCTTAGAATGGAAGCAAGCATGATTAAATGAAAAACAGTAGTAATTGCATTAATCCATCAAGACACAGCAGAGCTCCTCACCCCCAACCATGGGGTTTAGAGACTCATACTGTGGGAAGTACACAAAGAAACGTGTAAAGTGTCATGAGGTACCAGATACAATGTCAAAAGATCCTATTAATAGTAAACTAGTAACCTAGGGTATACAGAAATGAGTAAATGACGTAAAAATCCACTTCTGGGTCCACTTAGTGTGTGCTTGGGCTAAGCATTGAAGCTTTCATGTGTAGAGACTTTTTCTGGAGTTAAACGCCAGCTTTCATGCCAGTTTGGGCGTTTAACTCCAATTTTTATGCCAGTTCCAGCGTTAAACGCTGGGAATTCTGAGGCTGATTTGTAACGCCGGTTTGGGCCATCAAATCTCGGACAAAGTGTGAACTATTATACATTGTTGGAAAGCCCAGGATGTCTACTTTCCAACGCCGTTGAGAGCGCGCCAATTTGGCTTCTGTAGCTCCAGAAAATCCACTTCGAGTGCAGGGAGGTCAGAATCCAACAGCATCTGCAGTCCTTTTCAGTCTCTGAATCAGATTTTTGCTCAGGACCCTCAATTTCAGTCAGAAAATACCTGAAATCACAGAAAAACACACAAACTCATAGTAAAGTCCAGAAAAGTGAATTTTAACTAAAAACTAATAAAAATATACTAAAAACTAACTAGATCATACTAAAAACATACTAAAAACAATGCCAAAAAGCGTATAAATTATCCGCTCATCACAACACCAAACTTAAATTGTTGCTTGTCCCCAAGCAACTGAAAATCAAAGTAGGATGAAAAGAAGAGAATATACTATAGACTCCAAAATATCAAGGAAACTTAGCTCCAATTAGATGAGCGGGACTAGTAGCTTTTTGCTTCCGAACAGTTTTGGCATCTCACTTTATCCTTTGAAGTTCAGAATGGTTGGCATCTATAGGAACTCAGAACTCAGATAGTGTTATTGATTCTCCTAGTTAAGTATAATGATTCTTGAACATAGCTAGTGTATGAGTCTTGGCTGTGGCCCAAAGAACTCTGTCTTCCAGTATTACCACCGGATACATACATGCCACAGACACATACTTGGGTGAACCTTTTCAGATTGTGACCCAGCTTTGCTAGAGTCCCCAATTAGAGGTGTCCAGGGTTCTTAAGCACACTCTTTTTGCCTTGGATCACAACTTTATTTCTTTCTTTTTCTCTATCTTTTATTTTTTTCTTTTTCTCTTTCTTTTTCGATTTTTTTTTTGAATTCACTATTTTTTCTTGCTTCAAGAATCAATCTGATGATTTTTCAGATCCTCAATAACAGTTCTCTTTTTCCCTCATTCTTTCTAGAGCCAACAATTTTAACATTCTCAAACAACAAATTCAAAAGACATATGCACTGTTCAAGCATTCATTCAGAAAACAAAAAGTATTGTCACCACATCAAACTAATTCAACTAGTTTCAAGGATAAATTCGAAATCCTGTACTTCTTGTTCTTTTGTGATTAAAGCATTTTTCATTTAAGAGAGGTGATGGATTTATAGGACATTCATAGCTTTAAGACATGAATTTTAAATTTTATTAATTATGAATTAAGAACAAGACTCAAAAATAGATATAAGATGAGACTAAAAAAATAGAAAACAAAAAATTTAAATAGGCTCCTAATGATAGAGGTTTTCACAGAGTTAGGACTCAACAACCTTGATTTTGAGAAGTGGATGCTCCCTCAAATTGAGGGGAGAACTTTTGGCGTTTCAGTTCTTGAAGTTCACGCCCCTGCTTCTCTTGTTCCTTCAGCAATTTGCAGAGCATGCAGTTCTGATTCTGCTGTTCTTCCTTAAGTTGCTCCATAGTTTCTTGCAACTTGGTGATAGATGCTTCTAGGCTGGCCCAGTAGCCAATTTCAGGAAATTCAAGGAGGAACTCCTGCGCCCTCCTTTTGATAGAGTTGTCTTGCATTTGTCCTTCCATTGACTTCTTGGTGATTGGATGTTCAATGGGTATGAATTCATCTACTCCCATCTTTACCCCAGCCTCTTTACAGAGCAAGGAGATCAAGCTTGGGTAAGCCAGTTTGGCTTCAGTGGAATTCTTATTTGCAATTGTATAGATCTCACAAGCAATCAGATGATGAACCTCCACTTCTTTTCCAAGCATAATGCAATGAATCATCACTGCTCTCTTGATAGTGACCTCAGAACGGTTGCTAGTGGGCAATATGGAACGCCCAATAAAGTCTAGCCAACCTCTTGCAATTGGTTTGAGGTCTCCCCTCTTGAGTTGGTTTGGGACACCCTTTGAATTGGTTATCCACTTAGTTTCAGGGAGGCATATGTCCTTTAGAACTTGATCCAACCCTTTATCTGCTCTCACCATTCTCCTATTAAAGGATTCAGGATCATCCTGCAGTTGAGGCAATTTGAAGATTTCTCTTATTTTGTCCAGATGGAAGTAGATAACTTTCCCTCTGACCATGGTTCTGTAAGTATGGTAAGCAGCTCCAGTCATTCTCTGCTTATCTGTTAGCCACAGATTTGAGTAGAATTCCTGAACCATATTTCTTCCAACCTTTATCTCAGGATTGGTTAGAACTTCCCATCCTCTGTTTCGAATTTGCTCTTGGATCCCTGGATATTCATCTTCTTTCAGATCAAATTTAACTTCCGGGATCACTGACCTCAGACCCATTATTTTGTGATAATGGTCTTCATGTTCTTTGGTTGAGAACTTCTCTTGATTCCAAAGATTCTTTGGATTATTCTCTTTCTTTCCTCTTAAATTGGTTTGTTTTCCCTTAGGAGCCATGATCTTGATGAATCTTGGCTTAGTGATCACGGAAAATCACACCAAACTTAGAGGTTTGCTTGTCCTCAAGCAAAAGAAAGGAAAGAGGAGAGAGAGGAGAAGAGCAAATTCGAATGGTGTGGGGGAATAAGGAGGCCGAACGTGTTTTTATAAGGGGGGAGAAGAGATTTCGAAAAATTGGAAGGAGATTTGAGAAGATGTGGAGATATTTTGAGAGAAGGGTGAGTTTTTGAACAAGATTTGGGATTGATTTGAGAGAGATTTGAAGGTGAATGATGAAAGGTTGAGATGTGTTTATGTAGAAAAGTATGGGTCAAAAAAGGAAAGTTTGAAAAAAATTTGATCGGAAAGCAAAATCTTGGTCCCCCACCTTTCTGGTGTTAAACGCCCAGAATGGCATCCATTCTAGCGTTTAACGCCCATTTGCTAGCCAGTGTGGGCGTTTAACACCCAGCCAGGTGCCCTGGCCGGCGTTAAATGCTAGGATTCCCTTTATCACTGGGTGTTTTGCTAAACGCCCAGGATGCTGCACACCTGGCATTAAACGCCCAGAATGGTGCCCATTCTGGCGTTTAACGCCCAAAATGGCACCCTTACTGGCGTTAAACGCCCAGAATGGTGCCCATTCTGGCGTTAAACGCCCAGAATGGTGCCCATTCTGGCGTTTAACGCCCAAAATGCCCTTTACTGGCATTTTTTCGCCAGTAAGCTCTTTTTCTCTGCTTTTTTGCACTGAATCCTTCTGTAACTCTGTGAATTCCTCCAGTTTTGATAAATGCCTCTGTAGAAATAAAACATATAACTTGCTAATGACTGGGTTGCCTCCCAGCAAGCGCTTCTTTATTGTCTTTAGCTGGACCTTTACTGAGGATCATTCCAGCCTCAGTTTTGAGCATTTCTGCTCAAAATTGCTTTCAAGATAATGCTTGATTCTCTGTCCATTAACAATGAACTTTTTGTCAGAATCAATATCCTGAAGCTCAACATATCCATATGGTGACACTCCTGTAATCACATACGGACCCCTCCATCGGGATTTAAGTTTTCCTGGAAACAATCTGAGCCTAGAGTTAAAGAGCAGAACTTTTTGTCCTGGCTCAAAGACTCTGGATGACAACTTCTTGTCATGCCACTTCTTTGCCTTTTCCTTATAAATCTTTGCATTTTCAAAGGCACTGAGTCTAAATTCATCTAGCTCATTTAGCTGGAGTAATCTCTTTTCACCAGCTAACTTAGCATCCAGGTTTAGGAATCTGGTTGCCCAGTAGGCTTTATGTTCCAGTTCCACGGGCAGATGACAGGCCTTGCCATACACAAGTTGGTATGGTAAGGTTCCTATTGGGGTCTTAAATGCTGTTCTGTATGCCCACAGAGCATCATCCAAGCTCCTTGCCCAATCCTTTCTTCGGGCCATCACAGTCCGTTCTAGGATTCTTTTTAGTTCTCTGTTAGAGACTTCAGCTTGCCCATTTGTCTGTGGATGATACGGGGTAGCCACTTTGTGGCTAATTTCGTATCGGACCATAGCAGAGTACAGCTGTTTATTGCAGAAATGAGTGCCCCCATCACTGATTATGACTCTGGGAACACCAAATCTACTAAAGATGTGTTTCTGGAGGAATTTCAGCACGGTCTTAGTATCATTAGTGGTTGTGGCAATTGCTTCCACCCACTTAGATACATAGTCCACTGCCACCAGAATGTAAGTGTTTGAGTATGATGGTGGGAATAGACCCATAAAGTCAATTCCCCATACATCAAACAACTCGATCTCTAAGATCCCTTGTTGAGGCATGGCGTATCCATGAGGTAAGTTACCAGCTCTTTGGCAGCTGTCACAGTTACGCACAAACTCTCGGGCATCTCTATAGAGAGTAGGCCAGTAGAAGCCACATTGGAGGACCTTAGTGGCTGTTCGCTCACTTCCAAAATGTCCCCCATACTGTGATCCATGGCAATGCCATAGGATCCTCTGTGCTTCTTCTCTGGGTATACATCTGCGGATCATTCCGTCTGCACATCTCTTAAAGAGATATGGTTCATCCCATAGGTAGTACTTGGCATCTGAGATTAATTTCTTTCTTTGCACTCTGCTGTACTCCTGTGGTATAAACCTCACAGCTTTATAATTTGCAATATCTGCAAACCATGGAGCTTCCTGGATGGCAAAGAGTTGCTCATCTGGGAAAGTCTCAGAAATCTCAGTAGAAGGGAGGGACGCCCCAGCTACTGGTTCTATTCGGGACAGATGATCAGCTACCTAGTTCTCTGTCCCTTTTCTGTCTCTTATTTCTATATCAAACTCTTGCAGAAGCAACACCCATCTTATTAGCCTGGGTTTTGAATCCTGCTTTGTGAGTAAGTATTTAAGAGCAGCATGGTCAGTGTACACAACCACTTTGGATCCCACTAAATAGGATCTAAACTTGTCAATGGCATAGACCACTGCAAGTAACTCTTTTTCTGTGGTTGTGTAATTCTTCTGTGCATCATTTAGAACACGGCTGGCATAATAAATGACGTGCAGAAGCTTGTTATGCCTCTGTCCCAACACTGCACCAATGGCATGGTCACTGGCATCACACATTAGTTCAAATGGCAATGTCTAATCTGGTGCAGAGATGACTGGTGTTGTGACCAGCTTAGCTTTCAGGGTCTCAAATGCCTGCAGACACTGTGTGTCAAACACAAATGGTGTGTCAGCAGCTAGCAGGTTACTCAAAGGTTTTGCAATTTTCGAAAAATCCTTTATGAACCTTCTGTAGAATCCTGCATGCCCCAGAAAGCTTCTGATTGCCTTAACATTGGCAGGTGGTGGTAATTTTTCAATTACCTCTACCTTTGCCTTATCCACCTCTATTCCCCTGCTTGAAATTTTGTGTCCAAGGACAATTTCTTCAGTCACCATAAAGTGACATTTCTCCCAGTTTAAAATCAGGTTAGTCTCTTGGCACCTTTTCAGGACAAGTGCTAGGTGGTTAAGACAGGAGCTGAATGAGTCTCCATATACTGAGAAGTCATCCATGAAGACTTCCAGGAATTTCTCCACCATGTCAGAGAAGATGGATAGCATGCATCTCTAAAAGGTTGCAGGAGCATTACACAGACCAAAAGGCATCCTCCTGTAGGCAAACACGCCAGAAGGGCAGGTAAATGTTGTTTTCTCTTGGTCCTGAGGATCTACTGCAATTTGGTTGTAACCTGAATAGCCATCCAAAAAGCAGTAATAATCATGACTAGCTAGTCTTTCCAGCATTTGGTCTATGAATGGTAAAGGAAAATGATCCTTTCTGGTGGCTGTATTGAGTCTTCTGTAGTCAATACACATACGCCACCCTGTGACTGTTCTTGTAGGAACCAGTTCATTTTTTTCATTATGAACCACTGTCATGCCTCCCTTTTTGGGGACAACTTGGACAGGGCTCACCCAGGGGCTATCAGAAATAGGATAAATAATCCCAGCCTCTAGTAATTTAGTGACCTCTTTCTGCACCACCTCCTTCATGGCTGGATTTAGCCTCCTTTGTGGTTGGACCACTGGTTTGGCATTATCCTCCAACAGGATTTTGTGCATGCATCTAGCTGGGCTAATGCCCTTAAGATAACTTATGGACCACCCAAGAGCTGTCTTTTGTGTCCTTAGCACTTGAATCAGTGCTTCCTCTTCCTGTGGATTTAAAGCAGAGCTTATAATCACTGGAAAAGTGTCACCTTCTCCCAGAAATGCATACTTCAGGGATGGTGGTAGTGGTTTGAGTTCAGGTTTGGGAGGCTTATCCTCCTCTTGAGGAATTTTCGAAAATTCCTTTGTTTCCTCTGGTTCTTCTTGATCAGGTTGAGCATCCTTGAAGATGTCCTCAAGCTTTGATTCTAGGCTTTCAGTCATATTGATCTCTTCTACCAGAGAGTCAATAATGTCAGCGCCCATGCAGTCATTTGGTGTGTCTGGATGCTGCATAGCTTTTACAGCATTCAACTTGAACTCATCCTCATTGACTCTCAGGGTTACTTCCCCTTTTTGTACATCAATAAGAGTTCGTCCAGTTGCTAGGAAAGGTCTTCCTAGAATGAGAGTTGCACTCTTGTGCTCCTCCATTTCCAGCACCACAAAGTCAGTTGGAAAGGCGAATGGCCCAACCTTGACAATCATGTCCTCTATTATGCCTGATGGATATTTAATGGAGCCATCAGCAAGTTGGAGGCATATCTGGGTTGGTTTGACTTCTTCAGTCATCCCAAGCTTTCTAATAGTGGATGCAGGTATTAGATTGATGCTTGCTCCAAGATCACATAGGGCTGTCTTGGTGCAAGCACCTTCTAATGTGCATGGTATCATAAAGCTTCCTGGATCTTGAAGCTTTTCTGGTAAGCTTTTCAAAATGACTGCACTGCATTCTTCAGTGAGAAATACTTTTTCAGTTTCTCTCCAATCCTTCTTATGACTTAAGATTTCTTTCATGAACTTAGCATAAGAAGGTATTTGCTCAAGTGCCTCTGCAAACGGAATCTTTATTTCAAGAGTCCTTAGATAGTCTGCAAAGCGGGCAAATTGCTTATCCTGCTCCGCTTGGCGGAGTTTCTGAGGATAAGGCATCTTGGCTTTATATTCTTCAACCTTAGACGCTGCAGGTTTGTTCCTTACAGAAGTGGTTGAAGAAGCCTTTTTAGAGGGATTACTGTCAGCACTCTCAGGTGTCTGATCCTCCCTTGGCGTCTGAACGCCAGAATTGGGTGAGGATGGGCGTTTAACGCCAACTTCTCTCCTTTATCTAGCATTTGAACGCCAGAACTGGGCAGGGAAAGGGCGTTAAACGCCAGCTTTCCTCCCCTTTCTGGCGTTTGAACGCCAAAAGTATTCCTCTCTGGGCTCTTACTGTCCTCAGAGGGATTTTGGACAGTGGTTTGGTTATCCTCTGTCAAGTGTTCCTTATTTGGCTTTTTGCTCTTTTGGGCAGTGTTATTCAATGTCTTCCCACTCCTCAGTTGAACTGCTTGACATTCTTCTGTTATCTGTTTAGATATCTGCTGTTTTGCTTGATTCAACTGCAGTTCTATGTTCTTGTTAGAAACTTTAGTTTCATGGAGCATCTCTTTAAATTCGGCTAACTGTTTTGTCATCAGGAGCAATTGTTGATTAAGCTCAATCATCTGTTCTTGAGGATTAGGATCAGTGGCTACTACCAGGACTTCCTCTTTTGGGGAGAACTCATTGCTAGAGTACAAATATTGATTTCTAGCAACACTGTCTATAAGCTCTTGAGCCTCTTCAATTGTCTTCCTCATGTGTATAGATCCACCAGCTGAGTGGTCTAAAGACATCTGAGCTTTTTCTGTAAGCCCATAGTAGAAGATGTCTAACTGTACCCACTCTGAAAACATTTCAGAGGGGCATTTTCTTAGCATACCTCTATACCTCTCCCAGGCATTATAAAGGGATTCATTATCCTCTTGTTTAAAGCCTTGGATGTCCAGCCTTAGCTGTGTCATCCTCTTTGGAGGGTAAAAGTGATTCAGGAATTTGTCTGATAATTGTTTCCATGTCTTTATGCTTGCTGTAGGTTGGTTATTCAACCACCTCTTAGCTTGATCTTTTACAGCAAATGGAAACAGTAATAATCTGTAGACATCCTGATCTACCTCTTTATCACGTACTGTGTCAGCAATTTGTAAGAACTGTGCCAGAAACTCAGTAGGCTCTTCCTGTGGAAGACCGGAATACTGGCAATTTTGCTGCACTATGATAATGAGTTGAGGATTTAGCTCAAAGCTGCTTGCTTTGATGGGAGGTGTACAGATGCTACTCCCATATGCAGCTGTAATGGGGTTAGCATATGACCCCAGAGTCCTTCTGGACTATTCAATCCCACTTAGGTCCATGATGGATAAAGGGAAATGATATGAATTGCAAGTAGATAAATTTTTTTTTGAATTAACCGAAAAATAAAATAAAAACAAAAGGAAAATAAAATAAAAAATTCGAAAATTAAAAGAAAATAAGATCAAAACAAATTGAAAACTGAATCAATTAGTTAATTAAAAAGATTTTGAGATTAGCAATTAGAAAGATATGATTGAAAAATTTTTGTGAAAAAGATTTGATTTTTGAAATGAGGAAAGAGAAAAACAACAAAATGACACCAAACTTAAAATTTTTAGAAAATCAAACACTAATTTTCGAAAATTTTAAGGGAAAAACACAAAGAGGACACCAAACTTAGAATTTTTACGGATCAAAAAGGGACTAAAGACATGCAAATTCGAAAATTAAAAGAAAAACAAAAGCATGCAATTGACACCAAACTTAAAATATGAAACTAGACTCAACTAAAAGACTCTAAACCAACAAAAATAAAACAGTCCTAATCTAAGCAACAAGATAAGCCGTCAGTTGTCCAAACTCGAACAATCCCCGGCAACGGCGCCAAAAACTTGGTGCACGAAATTGCAATCACACTTTTGCAATCCCGCACAACTAACCAGCAAGTGCACTGGGTCGTCCAAGTAATACCTTACGTGAGTAAGGGTCGATCCCACGGAGATTGTCGGCTTGAAGCAAGCTATGGTTGTCTTGTAAATCTTAGTCAGGATATCAATAATTATCAGGGTTGATTATGAAAAGTAAAAGAACATGAAATAAGTACTTGTTTTGCAGTAATGGAGCACAGGTTGAGGTTTTGGAGATGCTCCATCTTCTGAATCTCTGCTTTCCTACTGTCTTCTTCTTCAAGCACGCAAGGCTCCTTCCATGGCAAGCTGTATGCAAGGGTTTCACCGTTGTTAGTGGCTACCTCCCATCCTCTCAGTGGAAATGTTCAACGCACCCTGTCACGGCACGGCTATCCATCTGTCGGTTCTCAATCAGGTTGGAATAGAATCCAGTGATTCTTTTGCGTCTGTCACTAACGCCCAGCCCTCAGGAGTTTGAAGCTCGTCACAGTCATTTAATCATTGAATCCTACTCAGAATACCACAGACAAGGTTTAGACTTTCCGGATTCTCTTGAATGCCGCCATCAGTTCTAGCTTATACCACGAAGATTCTGATTAAAGAATCCAAGAGATATCTACTTAATCTAAGGTAGAACGGAGGTGGTTGTCAGGCACACGTTCATAGTTGAGAATGATGATGAGTGTCACGGATCATCACATTCATCCGGTTTAAGAACAAGTAATATCTTAGAATGGAAGCAAGCATGATTGAATGAAAAACAGTAGTAATTGCATTAATCCATCAAGACACAGCAGAGCTCCTCACCCCCAACCATGGGGTTTAGAGACTCATGCTGTGGGAAGTACACAAAGAAACGTGTAAAGTGTCATGAGGTACCAGATACAATGTCAAAAGATCCTATTAATAGTAAACTAGTAACCTAGGGTATACAGAAATGAGTAAATGACATAAAAATCCACTTCTGGGTCCACTTAGTGTGTGCTTGGGCTGAGCATTGAAGCTTTCATGTGTAGAGACTTTTTCTGGAGTTAAACGCCAGCTTTCATGCCAGTTTGGGCGTTTAACTCCAATTTTTATGCCAGTTCCAGCGTTAAACGCTGGGAATTCTGAGGCTGATTTGCAACGCCGGTTTGGGCCATCAAATCTCGGGCAAAGTATGGCCTATTATACATTGTTGGAAAGCCCAGGATGTCTACTTTTCAACGCCGTTGAGAGCGCGCCAATTGGGCTTCTGTAGCTCCAGAAAATCCACTTCGAGTGCAGAGAGGTCAGAATCCAACAGCATCTGCAGTCCTTTTCAGTCTCTGAATCAGATTTTTGCTCAAGACCCTCAATTTCAGCCAGAAAATACCTGAAATCACAGAAAAACACACAAACTCATAGTAAAGTCCAGAAAATTGAATTTTAACTAAAAACTAATAAAAATATACTAAAAACTAACTAGATCATACTAAAAACATACTAAAAACAATGCCAAAAAGCGTATAAATTATCCGCTCATCACAGCACCAAACTTAAATTGTCCGCTCATCACAAAACCAAACAAGAAACATACAATATTTTTGGTTTTTATGATTTTTTAAATTTTTTTGTGCTTTTTTTTCGAAAATTAAGTGGAAAAAGAAAGAAAATAAAGATATCAAAATTCTTAGTGAGAATTCCAGGAATCATGCAATGTTTAGTCTAAGACTCCGGTCCAGGAATTAGACATGGCTTCATAGCCAGCCAAGCTTTCAAAGAAAGCTCCGGTCCAAAACACTAGACATGGCCAATGGCCAGCCAAGCCTTAGCAGATCACTGCTCCAATAGCAAGATTGATGGAAATCAACAAGCTCTTGTGATGATAAGTTGAAACCTCGGTCCAATAGAATTAGACATGGCTTAACAGCCAGCCAGACTTCAACAGATCATCATGAAACACTAGAATTCATTCTTAAGAACTCTGAAAAAAATACCTAATCTAAGCAACAAGATGAACCGTCAGTTGTCCAAACTCAACAATCCCCGGCAACGGCGCCAAAAACTTGGTGGACGAAATTGTGATCACTACAACTCAATTAATCCATAAACTTGGTGCTCAACACCATGGCATAAACACAACTTCGCACAACTAACCAGCAAGTGTACTGGGTCGTCCAAGTAATAAACCTTACGCGAGTAAGGGTCGATCCCACAGAGATTGTTGGTATGAAGCAAGCTATGGTCACCTTGTAAATCTTAGTCAGGCAAACTCAAATGGATATGGGTGATATACGAATAAAACATAAAGATAAAGATAGAGATACTTATGCAATTCATTGGTGGGAATTTCAGATAAGCGAATGGAGATGCTTGGTCCCTTCCGTCTCTCTGCTTTCCTACTGTCTTCATCCAATCCTTCTTACTCCTTTCCATGGCAAGCTTATGCAAGGGTTTCACCGTTGTCAGTGGCTACCTCCCATCCTCTCAGTGGAAATGTTCAACGCACCCTGTCACGGCACGGCTATCCATCTGTCAGTTCTCAATCAGGCCGGAATAGAATCCAGTGATTCTTTTGCGTCTGTCACTAACGCCCCGCCCTCAGGAGTTTGAAGCTCGTCACAGTCATTCAATCATTGAATCCTACTCAGAATACCACAGACAAGGTTAGACCTTCCGGATTCTCTTGAATGCCGCCATCAGTTCTGGCCTATACCACGAAGACTCTGATCTCACGGAATGGCTGGCTCGGTTGTCAGGCGAGCGCTCGGTTGTCAGGCGATCAACCATGCATCGTGTATCAGGAATCCAAGAGATATCCACCTAATCTAAGGTAGAACGGAGGTGGTTGTCAGGCACACGTTCATAGGTGAGAATGATGATGAGTGTCACGGATCATCACATTCATCAAGTTGAAGAACAAGTGATATCTTAGAACAAGAACAAGCGGAATTGAATAGAAGAACAATAGTAATTGCATTAATACTCGAGGTACAGCAGAGCTCCACACCTTAATCTATGGTGTGTAGAAACTCCACCGTTGAAAAATACATAAGAACAAGGTTTAGGCATGGCCATGAGGCCAGCCTCCCAATGATCTAAGAACTAGATGTCCGAAGATGAAAATACAATAGTAAAAGGTCCTATATATAGAAAACTAGTAGCCTAGGGTGTACAGAGATGAGTAAATGACATAAAAATCCACTTCCGGGCCCACTTGGTGTGTGCTTGGGCTGAGCATTGAAGCATTTTCGTGTAGAGACTCTTCTTGGAGTTAAACGCCAGCTTTTATGCCAGTTTGGGCGTTTAACTCCCATCCTTGTGCCAGTTCCGGCGTTTAACGCTGGAAATCCTGAGGGTGACTTTGAACGCCGGTTTGGGCCATCAAATCTTGGGCAAAATATGGACTATCATATATTGCTGGAAAGCCCAGGATGTCTACTTTCCAACGCCGTTGAGAGCGCGCCAATTGGGCTTCTGTAGCTCCAGAAAATCCACTTCGAGTGCAGGGAGGTCAGAATCCAACAGCTAGGGGTGGCAAACGGGCCTAAACCCGTCGGGCCGGCCCGCGTAACTCGCCAAAAAAGGCGGGCTGGGCTGAAAAATCGGGACCGCCAAATAGCAAAAGCCCGCCTAACCCGCACCGCTTAAACCACGGGTTTTGGCGGGCTTTGGCGGGGCGGGGCGGGCTTCCCCGCCGGGCTAAGGTTTTTTTTAGTGAGGGGGTATTTTTGCAATTTTTTTCCTAAAACCTAACTTCCCCCAACCTAACTTACAAGAGTATGAAGATAAAAATTGAGTGTTTTGAATTATGTTTATGTTATTTTGGAGACAATATTTATAATTATGTTTTGGATTATGTTTATTTTGCTTTGGAGAGAATATTTATACTTATATTTTGAATGAAAATTTGGTTTATAATTATATTTATTAGATATTTATAATTACAAAGACTTTAATGTTTGTGAATATAAAAAATATAATTTTTTATGCCATTAGAAATTATAAATTTATTAATATGGTTGTGAAATTATATATATTACTTAATAGTTAATAGTAAAAAAAAGAAGAGTTTTGGCGGGCTTAGCCCGCCAGTCCGCCAGCCCGTAGTTAGGCGGGGCGGGCTAGGATTCTAGGACCGCCTAAGTAGGCGGGGCGGGGCGGGGCGGGGCGGGCTTCCCCGCTTGCCACCCCTACCAACAGCATCTGCAGTCCTTTTTAGTCTCTGAATCAGATTTTTGCTCAGGTCCCTCAATTTCAGCCAGAAAATACCTGAAATCACAGAAAAACACACAAACTCATAGTAAAGTCCAGAAAAGTGAATTTTAACTAAAAACTAATAAAAATGTACTAAAAACTAACTAGATCATACTAAAAACATACTAAAAACAATGCCAAAAGCGTACAAATTATCCGCTCATCACAACACCAAACTTAAATTGTTGCTTGTCCTCAAGCAACTGAAAATCAAATAAGATAAAAAGAAGAGAATATGCAATGAATTCCAAAAACATCTATGAAGATCAGTATCAATTAGATGAGCGGGGTTTTTAGCTTTTTGCCTCTGAACAGTTTTGGCATCTCACTCTATCCTTTGAAATTCAGAATGGTTGGCCTCTTTAGGAACTCAGAATCCAGATAGTGTCATTGATTCTTGGTGGACGAAATTGTGATCACTACAACATCACACAACTAACCAGCAAGTGTACTGGGTCGTCCAAGTAATAAACCTTATGCGAGTAAGGGTCGATCCCACAGAGATTGTTGGTATGAAGCAAGCTATGGTCACCTTGTAAATCTTAGTCAGGCAGACTCAAATGGGTATGGTGATATACGAATAAAACATAAAGATAAAGATAGAGATACTTATGTAATTCATTGGTAGGAATTTCAGATAAGAGTATGAAGATGCTGGTCCCTTCCGTCTCTCTGCTTTCCTACTCTCTTCATCCAATCCTTCTTACTCCTTTTCATGGCAAGCTCAAGCAAGGGTTTCACCGTTGTCAGTGGCTACCTCCCATCCTCTCAGTGGAAATGTTCAACGCACCCTGTCACGGCACGGCTATCCATCTGTCGGTTCTCGATCAGGCCGGAATAGAATCCAGTGATTCTTTTGCGTCTGTCACTAACGCTCCGCCCTCAGGAGTTTGAAGTACGTCACAGTCATTCAATCATTGAATCCTACTCAGAATACCACAGACAAGGTTAGACCTTCCGGATTCTCTTGAATGCCGCCATCAGTTCTAGCCTATACCACGAAGACTCTGATCTCACGGAATGGCTGGCTCGGTTGTCAGGCGAGCAGTCGGTTGTCAGGCGATCAACCATGCATCATGTATCAGGAATCCAAGAGATATTCACCCAATCGAAGGTAGAACGGAGGTGGTTGTCAGTCACACGTTCATAGGTGAGAATGATGATGAGTGTCACGGATCATCACATTCATCAAGTTGAAAAACAAGTGATATCTTAGAACAAGAACAAGCGGAATTGAATAGAAGAACAATAGTAATTGCATTAATACTCGAGGTACAGCAGAGCTCCACACCTTAATCTATGGTGTGTAGAAACTCCACCGTTGAAAATACATAAGAACAAGGTCTAGGCATGGCCGAATGGCCAGCCTCCCAAGGATCTAAGAACTAGATGTCCCAAGATGAAAATACAATAGTAAAAGGTCCTACTTATAGAGAACTAGTAGCCTAGGGTGTACAGAGATGAGTAAATGACATAAAAATCCACTTTCGGGCCCACTTGGTGTGTGCTTGGGCTGAGCAATGAAGCATTTTCGTGTAGAGACTCTTCTTGGAGTTAAACGCCAGCTTTTATGCCAGTTTGGGCGTTTAACTCCCACTTTGGTGCCAGTTCCGGCATTTAACGCTGGGAATTCTGAGGGTGACTTTGAACGCCGGTTTGGGCCATCAAATCTTGGGCAAAGTATGAACTATCATATATTGCTGGAAAGCCCAGGATGTCTACTTTCCAACGCCGTTGAGAGCGCGCCAATTGGGCTTCTGTTGCTCTAGAAAATCCACTTCGAGTGCAGGGAGATCAGAATCCAACAGCATCTGCAGTCCTTTTTAGTCTATGAATCAGATTTTTGCTCAAGTCCCTCAATTTCAGCCAGAAAATACCTGAAATCACAGAAAAACACACAAACTCATAGTAAAGTCCAGAAAAGTGAATTTTAACTAAAAACTAATAAAAATATGCTAAAAACTAACTAGATCATACTAAAAACATACTAAAAACAATGCCAAAAAGCGTACAAATTATCCGCTCATCACAACACCAAACTTAAATTGTTGCTTGTCCTCAAGCAACTGAAAATCAAATAAGATAAAAAGAAGAGAATATGCAATGAATTCCAAAAACATCTATGAAGATCAGTATTAATTAGATGAGCGGGGCTTTTAGCTTTTTGCCTCTGAACAGTTTTGGCATCTCACTTCATCATCCTTCGAAATTCAGAATGATTGGCTTCTTTAGGAACTCAGAATCCTGATAGTATTATTGATTCTCCTAGTAAAGTATGATGATTCTTGAACATAGCTACTTATTGAGTCTTGGCCGTGGCCCAAAGCACTCTGTCTTCCAGTATTACCACCGAATACATACATGCCACAGACACATAATTGGGTGAACCTTTTCAGATTGTGACTCAGCTTTGCTAGAGTCCCCAATTAGAGGTGTCCAGGGTTCTTAAGCACACTCTTTTTGCCTTGGATCATAACTTTTATTTCTTTCTTTTTCTTTCTTTTCTTTTTTTTTTCGAAAATTCCTTTTTTTTTGTATTCACTGCTTTTTCTTGCTTCAAGAATCAATTTTATGATTTTTCAGATCCTCAGTAACATGTCTCCTTTTTCATCATTCTTTCAAGAGCCAACATTCATGAACCACAAATTCAAAAGATATATACACTGTTTAAGCATACATTCAGAGAACAAAAGCATTGCCACCACATCAAAATAATTAAACTGTTATAAAATTCAAAATTCATGCAATTCTTTTCTTTTTCAATTAAGAACATTTTTCATTTAAGAAAGGTGATGGATTCATAGGACATTCATAACTTTAAGGCATAGACACTAAGACACTACAAGACACAAACATAGATAACATGAGCACTAAAATTCGAAAAATAGGAAAATAAAGAACAAGGAAATTAAGGAACGGGTCCACCTTATTGATGGCGGCTCTTTCTTCCTCTTGAAGATCCTATGGAGTGCTTGAGCTCCTCAATGTCTCTTCCTTGTCTTTGTTGCTCCTCTCTCATGATTCTTTGATCTTCTCTAATTTCATGGAGGATGATGGAGTGTTCTTGATGCTCCACCCTTAGTTGTCCCATGTTGGAACTCAATTCTCCTAGGGAGGTGTTTAGTTGCTCCCAATAGTTTTGTGGAGGAAAGTGCATCCCTTGAGGAATCTCAGGGATCTCATGATGAGTGGGGTCTCTTGTGTGCTCCATCTTCTTCTTAGTGATGGGCTTGTCCTCATCAATGGGAATGTCTCCCTCTATGTCAACTCCAACCGAATAACAGAGGTGACAAATGAGATGAGGAAAGGCTAGCCTTGCCAAGGTAGAGGACTTGTCCGCCACCTTATAAAGTTCTTGGGATATAACCTCATGAACTTCTATTTCTTCTCCAATCATGATGCTATGAATCATGATAGCCCGGTCTATGGTAACTTCGGACCGGTTGCTAGTGGGAATGATTGAGCGTTGTATAAACTCTAACCTTCCTCTAGCCACGGGTTTGAGGTCATGCCTTCTCAATTGAACCGGCTTTCCTCTTGAATCTCTCTTCCATTGGGCGCCCTCTTCACAAATGACTGTGAGGACTTGGTCCAACCTTTGATCAAAGTTGACCCTTCTAGTGTAAGGATGTTCATCTCCTTGCATCATGGGCAAGTTGAATGCCAACCTTACACTTTCCGGACTAAAATCCAAGTATTTCCCCCGAACCATAGTAAGATAATTCTTTGGATCCGGGTTCACACTTTGATCATGGTTCTTGGTGATCCATGCATTGGCATAGAACTCTTGAACCATTAAGATTCCGACTTGTTGAATGGGGTTGGTAAGAATTTCCCAACCTCTTCTTCGGATCTCATGTCGGATCTCCGGATATTCACTCTTTTTGAGTGAAAAAGGGACCTCGGGGATCACCTTCTTCAAGGCCACAACTTCATAGAAGTGGTCTTGATGCACCCTTGAGATGAATCTCTCCATCTCCCATGACTCGGAGATAGAAGCTTTTGCCTTCCCTTTCCTCTTTCTAGAGGTTTCTCCAGCCTTGGATGCCATAAATGGTTATGGAAAAACAAAAAGCAATGCTTTTACCACACCAAACTTAAAAGGTTTGCTCGTCCTCGAGCAAAAGAAGAAAGAAGAGAGTAGAAGAAGAAGAAATGAGGAAGAAGGGAATGGCTTTGTGTTCGGCCAAAAAGGGAGAGTAGTGGTGGTTAGGTTGTGTGAAAATGAAGGGGTGAAGATGGGGTTATATAGGAGAAGGGGGCTCATGGTTCGGTCATGTATGGGTGGGTTTGGGAGGGAAAGTGGTTTGAATTTGAAGGGTGAGGTAGGTGGGGTTTTATGAAGGATGGATGTGAGTGGTGAAGAGAAAGATGGGATTGGATAGGTGAAAGGTTTTTGAGGAAGAGGTGTTGAGGTGATTGGTGAAGAAGAGAGAGAGTGGTAGGGTAGGTGGGGATCCTGTGGGGTCCACAGATCCTGAGGTGTCAAGGAAAAGTCATCCCTGCACCTAATGGCATGCAAAATTGCGTTTTTAGCCATTTCTGGCGTTAAACGCCGGGCTGGTGCCCATTTCTGGCGTTTAACGCCAGCTTCTTGCCATTTTCTGGTGTTTAACGCCAGTCTGGTGCCCCTTTCTGGCGTTAAACGCCCAGAATGGTGCCAGACTGGGCGTTAAACGCCCAACAGCTAGCCTTACTGGCGTTTAAACGCCAGCACGCTCTCCTCCAGGGTGTGCTGTTTTTCTTTCTGTTTTTTATTCTGTTTTTGCTTTTTCAATTGATTTTGTGACTTCTCATGATCATCAACCTATAAAAAAAACATAAAATAACAAAAGAGAATAGATAAAATATAACATTGGGTTGCCTCCCAACAAGCGCTTCTTTAATGTCAGTAGCTTGAGAGAGGACTCTCATGGAGCCTCACAGATGCTCAGAGCAATGTTGGAACCTCCCAACACCAAACTTAGAGTTTGAATGTGGGGGTTCAACACCAAACTTAGAGTTTGGTTGTGGCCTCCCAACACCAAACTTAGAGTTTGACTGTGGGGGCTCTGTTTGGCTCTGTTTTGAGAGAAGCTCTTCATGCTTCCTCTCCATGTTGACAGAGGGATATCCTTGAGCCTTAAACACCAAGGATTCTTCATTCACTTGAATGATCAACTCTCCTCTATCAACATCAATCACAGCCTTTGCTGTGGCTAGGAAGGGTCTGCCAAGGATGATGGATTCATCCATGCACTTCCCAGTCTCAAGGACTATGAAATCAGCAGGGATGTAATGGTCTTCAACTTTCACCAGAACATCCTCTACAAGTCCATGAGCTTGTTTTCTTGAGTTGTCTGCCATCTCTAGTGAGAATTTTGCAGCTTGCACCTCAAAGATCCCTAGCTTCTCCATTACAGAGAGAGGCATGAGGTTTACACTTGACCCTAAGTCACACAAGGCCTTGTTGAAGGTCATGGTGCCTATGGTACAAGGTATTGAAAACTTCCCAGGATCCTGTCTCTTTTGAGGCAGTTTCTGCCTAGACAAGTCATCCAGTTCTTTGGTGAGCAAAGGGGGTTCATCTTCCCAAGTCTCATTTCCAAATAACTTGTCATTTAGCTTCATGATTGCTCCAAGGTATTTAGCGACTTGCTCTTCAGTGACATACTCATCCTCTTCAGAGGAAGAATACTCATCAGAGCTCATGAATGGCAGAAGTAAGTCCAATGGAATCTCTATGGTCTCATTTTGAGCCTCAGATTCCCATGGTTCCTCATTGGGGAACTCATTGGAGGCCAGTGGACGTCCATTGAGGTCTTCCTCAGTGGCGTTCACTGCCTCTCCTTCCTCCCAAAATTCGGCCATGTTGATGGCCTTGCACTCTCCTTTTGGATTTTCTTCTGTATTGCTTGGAAGAGTACTAGGAGGGAGTTCAGTAATTTTCTTGCTCAGCTGACCCACTTGTGCCTCCAAGTTTCTAATGGAGGATCTTGTTTCAGTCATGAAACTTTGAGTGGTTTTGATCAGATCAGAGACCATGGTTGCTAAGTCAAAGGTATTCTGCTTAGAACACTCTGTCTGTTGCTGAGAAGATGATGGAAAAGGCTTGCTATTGCTAAACCTATTTCTTCCACCATTATTATTGTTGAAACCTTGTTGAGGTCTCTGTTGACCCTTCCATGAGAAATTTGGATGATTTCTCCATGAAGGGTTATAGGTGTTTCCATAGGGTTCTCCCATGTAATTCACCTCTTCTATTGAAGGGTTCTCAGGATCATAAGCTTCTTCTTCAGATGAAGCTTCCTTAGTACTGCTTGGTGCATTTTGCATTCCAGACAGACTTTGAGAAATCATATTGACTTGTTGAGTCAATATTTTATTCTGAGCCAGTATGGCATTCAGAGTGTCAATCTCAAGAACTCCTTTCTTCTGATTGGTCCCATTGTTCACAGGATTCCTTTCAGAAGTCTACATGAATTGGTTATTTGCAACCATTTCAATCAGTTCTTGAGCTTCTGTAGGCGTCTTCTTCAGATGAAGAGATCCTCCAGCAGAGCTATCCAAAGACATCTTGGATAGTTCAGAGAGACCATCATAGAAAATACCTATGATGCTCCATTCAGAAAGCATGTCAGAGGGACACTTCCTGATTAATTGTTTGTATCTTTCCCAAGCTTCATAGAGGGATTCTCCTTCCTTCTGTCTGAAGGTTTGGACTTCCACTCTAAGCTTACTCAATTTTTGAGGTGGAAAGAACTTTGCCAAGAAGGCATTGACTAGCTTTTCCCAAGAGTTCAGGCTTTCTTTAGGTTGTGAGTCCAACCATGTCCTAGCTCTGTCTCTTACAACAAAAGGGAATAGCATGCGTCTGTAGACCTCAGGGTCAACCCCATTAGTCTTGACAGTGTCACAGATTTGCAAGAATTCAGCTAAAAACTGATGAGGATCTTCCAAGGGAAGTCCATGGAACTTGCAATTCTGTTGCATTAGAGAAACTAATTGAGGCTTAAGCTCAAAGTTGTTTGCTCCAATGGCAGGGATAGAGATGCTTCTCCCATAGAAGTCGGGAGTAGGTGCAGTAAAGTCACCCAGCACCTTCCTTGCATTGTTGGCATTGTTGTTGTTTTCGGCTGCCATGGGTTCTTCTTCTTTGAAGATTTCTGTTAGGTCCTCTACAGAGAGTTGTGCCTTGGCTTCTCTTAGCTTTCGCTTTAAGGTCCTTTCAGGTTCAGGGTCAGCCTCAACAAGAATGCTTTTGTCCTTGCTCCTGCTCATAAGAAAGAGAAGAGAACAAAAAAATGTGGAATCCTCTATGTCACAGTATAGAGATTCCTTGAGATGTCAGAGGAAAAGAAAAATAGAAGGCAGAAGTAGAAGAATTCGAACTTATCAAAGAAGATGAAGTTCGAATTGTGCATTAAGGAATAGTGTTAGTCCATAAATAGAAGGATGTGAGAAGAAGGGAAGTAATTTTCGAAAATTAAGTAAAAGATTTTGAAAACATTTTGAAAAACAGTAATTGATTTTCGAAAATAAGAGTGGGAAAGAAATCAAGTGATTTTTGAAAAGGATTTTGAAATTAGAAATCAAAAAGATTTGATTGAAAACTATTTTGAAAAAGATGTGATTGAGAAGATATGATTAGTTTTAAAAAGATGTGATTGAGAAAATATGATTTGAAAAACATAAAAAAAAAAGATTTGATTTTGAAAATTAATGACTTGGCTATCAAGAAAAGATATAATTCAAACATTAAACCTCTCTCAACAGAAAAGGCAACATACTTGATATGTTGAATTAAATCATTAATTGGTAGCAAGTATCTTTAAAAAAAAGAAAGAAATTGATTTTGAAAAAGATTTGATTGAAAAGATATGATTTGAAAAAGATTTGATTTTGAAAAACTTTGAAAACTTGAAAAAAAATTGATTTGAAAAACAAAATCTTCCCTCTTGTGCCATCCTGGCGTTAAACGCCCAGAATGGTGCACATTCTGGCGTTTAACACCCAAATCACTTCCCTTTTGGGCGTTAAACGCCCAGCCAGGTACCCTGGCTGGCGTTTAAACGCCAGTCTGTCTTCTTCACTGGACATTTTGAACGCACAGCTTTTTCTGTGTAATTCCTCTGCTGTATGTTCTGAATCTTCAATCCTCTGTATTATTGACTTGAAAAGACACAAATTAAAAATATTTTTGGATTTTTTTTAAAATAAGGAATAATCAAAATACAACTAAAATCAAATAACAATGCATGCAAGACACCAAACTTAGCAGTTTGTATACTAACAACATGAGAATGCATATGAGAAACACAAAACACTCAAGTCAATAGGATTCAAAGATCAGAGCAATGAAATCATCAAGAACAACTTAAAGATCAATGAAGACACATGCATGAATGCAATAAGAACAGAAACATGCAATTGACACCAAACTTAACATGAGACTCTAGACTCAAACAAGAAATTTTTGGATTTTATGATTTTGTAATTTTTTTTGGTTTTTTCGAAAATTAAGTGAAAAGGAAATAAAGGTATCAAAATTCTTAATGAGAATTCCAGGAATCATGCAATGTTACTCTAAAGCTTCAGTCTAAAGAAATTAGACATGGCTGAACAAGCTTCAGCAGGACATTGCATTCAAGAGCTAAATTGATGAAAATCAATCAGCTTTGGTGATGATAAGAACATCACCTTGAAACACTAGAATTCATTCTTAAGAACTCTGAAGAAAAATACCTAATCTAAGCAACAAGATGAACCGTCAGTTGTCCATACTCGAACAATCCCCGGCAATGGCGCCAAAAACTTGGTGGACGAAATTGTGATCACTACAACTTCGCACAACTAACCAGCACGTGTACTGGGTCGTCCAAGTAATAAACCTTACGCGAGTAAGGGTCGATCCCACAGAGATTGTTGGTATGAAGCAAGCTATGGTCACCTTGTAAATCTTAGTCAGGCAGACTCTAATGGGTATGGTGATATATGAATAAAACATAAAGATAAAGATAGAGATACTTATGTAATTCATTGGTAGGAATTTCAGATAAGAGTATGAAGATGCTGGTCCCTTCCGTCTTTCTGCTTTCCTACTGTCTTCATCCAATCCTTCTTACTCCTTTCCATGGCAAGCTCAAGCAAGGGTTTCACCATTGTCAGTGGCTACCTCCCATCCTCTCAGTGGAAATGTTCAACGCACCCTGTCACGGCACGGCTATCCATCTGTCGGTTCTCGATCAGGCCGGAATAGAATCTAGTGATTCTTTTGCGTCTGTCACTAACGCCCCGCCCTCAGGAGTTTGAAGCACGTCACAGTCATTCAATCATTGAATCCTACTCAGAATACCACAGACAAGGTTAGACCTTCCAGATTCTCTTGAATGCCGCCATCTGTTCTAGCCTATACCACGAAGACTCTGATCTCACGGAATGGCTGGCTCGGTTGTCAGGCGAGCACTCGGTTGTCAGGCGATCAACCATGCATCGTGTATCAGGAATCCAAGAGATATTCACCCAATCGAAGGTAGAACGGAGGTGGTTGTCAGTCACACGTTCATAGGTGAGAATGATGATGAGTGTCACGGATCATCACATTCATCAAGTTGAAGAACAAGTGATATCTTAGAACAAGAACAAGCGGAATTGAATAGAAGAACAATAGTAATTGCATTAATACTCGAGGTACAGCAGAGCTCCACACCTTAATCTATGGTGTGTAGAAACTCCACCGTTGAAAATACATAAGAACAAGGTCTAGGCATGGCCGAATGGCTAGCCTCCCAAGGATCTAAGAACTAGATGTCCCAAGATGAAAATACAATAGTAAAAGGTCCTACTTATAGAGAACTAGTAGCCTAGGGTGTACAGAGATGAGTAAATGACATAAAAATCCACTTTCGGGCCCACTTGGTGTGTGCTTGGGCTGAGCAATGAAGCATTTTCGTGTAGAGACTCTTCTTGGAGTTAAACGCCAGCTTTTATGCCAGTTTGGGCGTTTAACTCCCACTTTGGTGCCAGTTCCGGCGTTTAACGCTGGGAATTCTGAGGGTGACTTTGAACGCCGGTTTGGGCCATCAAATCTTGAGCAAAGTATGGACTATCATATATTGCTGGAAAGCCCAGGATGTCTACTTTCCAACGCCGTTGAGAGCGCGCCAATTGGGATTCTGTAGCTCCAGAAAATCCACTTCGAGTGCAGGGAGGTCAGAATCCAACAGCATCTGCAGTCCTTTTTAGTCTCTGAATCAGATTTTTGCTCAGGTCCCTCAATTTCAGCCAGAAAATACCTGAAATCACAAAAAAACACACAAACTCATAGTAAAGTCCAGAAAAGTGAATTTTAACTAAAAACTAATAAAAATATGCTAAAAACTAACTAGATCATACTAAAAACATACTAAAAACAATGCCAAAAAGCGTACAAATTATCCGCTCATCAATTCTCCTAGTTAAGTATGATGATTCTTGAACACAGCTACTTATTGAGTCTTGGCCGTGGCTCAAAGCACTCTGTCTTCCAGTATTACCACCGGATACATACATGCCACAGACACATAATTGGGTGAACCTTTTCAGATTGTGACTCAGCTTTCCTAGAGTCCCCAACTAGAGGTGTCCAGGGTTCTTAAGCACACTCTTTTTGCCTTGGATCACAACTTTATTTCTCTCTTTTTCTCTTTCTTTTTTCTTTTCTTTTTTTTTGTATTCACTGCTTTTTCTTGCTTCAAGAATCATTTTTTATGATTTTTCAGATCCTCAGTAACATGTCTCCTTTTTCATCATTCTTTCAAGAGCCAACATTCATGAACCACAAATTCAAAAGACATATGCACTGTTTAAACATACATTCAGAAAACAAAAGTATTACCACCACATCAAAATAATTAAACTGTTATAAAATTCAAAATTCATGCAATTCTTCTCTTTTTCAATTAAGAACATTTTTCATTTAAGAGAGGTGATGGATTCATAGGACATTCATAACTTTAAGGCATAGACACTCAGACACTAATGATCACAAGACACAAACATAGATAAACATAAGCATAAAATTCGAAAAACAGAAAATAAAGAACAAGGAAATTAAAGAACGGGTCCACCTCAGTGATGGCGGCTTGTTCTTCCTCTTGAAGATCCTATGGAGTGCTTGAGCTCCTCAATGTCTCTTCCTTGTCTTTGTTGCTCCTCTCTCATGATTCTTTGATCTTCTCTAATTTCATGGAGGAGGATGGAGTGTTCTTGTTTGCTCCATCCTCTTCTTAGTGATAGGCTTGTCCTCATCAATGGGGATGTCTCCCTCTATGTCAACTCCAACTGAATAGCAGAGGTGACAAATGAGATGAGGAAAGGCTAACCTTGCCAAGGTAGAGGACTTGTCCGCCACCTTATAAAGTTCTTGAGCTATAACCTCATGAACTTCTATTTCTTCTCCAATCATGATGCTATGAATCATGATAGCCCGGTCTATAGTAACTTCTGACCGGTTGCTAGTGGGAATGATTGAGCGTTGGATGAACTCCAACCATCCCCTAGCCACAGGCTTGAGGTCATGCCTTCTCAGTTGAACCGGCTTCCCTCTTGAATCTCTCTTCCATTGGGCGCCCTCTTCACATATGACTGTGAGGACTTGGTCCAACCTTTGATCAAAGTTGACCCTTCTAGTGTAAGGATGTTCATCTCCTTGCATCATGGGCAAGTTGAATGCCAACCTTACATTTTCCGGACTAAAATCCAAGTATTTCCCCCGAACCATAGTAAGCCAATTCTTTGGATCCGGGTTCACACTTTGATCATGGTTCTTGGTGATCCATGCATTGGCATAGAACTCTTGAACTATTAAGATTCCGACTTGTTGAATGGGGTTGGTAAGAACTTCCCAACCTCTTCTTCGGATCTCATGTCGAATCTCCGGATATTCACTCTTTTTGAGTGAAAAAGGGACCTCGGGGATCACCTTCTTCAAGGCCACAACTTCATAAAAGTGGTCTTGATGCACCCTTGAGATGAATCTCTCCATCTCCCATGACTCGGAGGTAGAAGCCTTTGCCTTCCCTTTCCTCTTTCTAGAGGTTTCTCCGGCCTTGGATGCCATAAATGGTTATGGAAAAACAAAAAGCAATGCTTTTACCATACCAAACTTAAAAGGTTTGCTCGTCCTCGAGCAAAAGAAGAAAGAAGAGAGTAGAAGAAGAAGAAATGAAGGAGATTTAAATGGCCTTGTGGTTCAACCAAAGGGAGAGAAAGAGTGTTTAGGTTGTGTGAAAATGAAGGAGTGAAGATGGCTTTATATAGGAGTGGGAGGGGCTCATGGTTCGGTCATGTATGGGTGGGTTTGGGAGGGAAAGTGGTTTGAATTTGAAGGGTGAGGTAGGTGGGGTTTTATGAAGGATAGATGTGAGTGGTGAAGAGAAAGATGGGATTTGATAGGTGAAGGGTTTTTGGGGAAGAGGTGTTGAGGTGATTGGTGAATGGGTGAAGAAGAGAGAGAGTGGTAGGGTAGGTGGGGATCCTGTGGGGTCCACAGATCCTGAGGTGTCAAGGAAAAGTCATCCCTGCACCAAATGTCATGCAAAAATGCGTTTTGAGCCAATTCTGGCGTTAAACGCCGGGCTGGTGCCCATTTCTGGCGTTTAACGCCAAGTGCTTGCCCTTTTCTGGCGTTTAACGCCAGTCTGGTGCCCCTTTCTGGTGTTAAACGCCCAGAATGGTGCTAGACTGGGCGTTAAACGCCCATCTGCTAGCCTTACTGGCGTTTAAACGCCAGTAGGTTCTTCCTCCAGGGTGTGCTGTTTTTCTTCCTGTTTTTCTTTCTGTTTTTGCCTTTTCAATTGATTTTGTGACTTCTCATGATCATCAACCTACAGAAAACATAAAATAACAAAGGAAAATAGATAAAATATAACATTGGGTTGCCTCCCAACAAGCGCTTCTTTAATGTCAATAGCTTGACAGTGGGCTCTCATGGAGCCTCAGAGATGCTCAGAGCAATGTTGGAACCACCCAACACCAAACTTAGAGTTTGAATGTGGGGGTTCAACACCAAACTTAGAAGTTGGTTGTGGCCTCCCAACACCAAACTTAACGTTTGACTGTGGGGGCTCTGTTTGGCTCTGTTTTTAGAGAAGCTCTTCATGCTTCCTCTCCATGGTGACAGTGGGATATCCTTAAGCCTCAAACACAAGGGATTCTTCATTCACTTGAATGATCAATTCTCCTCTGTCAACATCAATCACAGCCTTTGCTGTGGCTAGGAAGGGTCTCCCAAGGATGATGGATTCATCCATGCACTTCCCAGTCTCTAGGACTATGAAATCAGCAGGGATGTAATGGTCTTCAACTTTTACCAGAACATCCTCTACCAGTCCATGAGCTTGTTTTCTTGAGTTGTCTGCCATCTCTAGTGAGATTTTTGCAGCTTGCACATCAAAGATCCCTAGCTTCTCCATTACAGAGAGAGGCATGAGGTTACACTTGACCCTAGGTCACACAAGGCCTTCTTGAAGGTCATGGTGCCTATGGTACAAGGTATTGAAAACTTCCAGGATCCTATCTCTTTTGAGGTAATTTCTGCCTAGACAAGTCATCTAATTCTTTGGTGAGCAAAGGGGGTTCATCCTCCCAAGTCTCATTACCAAATAACTTGTCATTTAGCTTCATGATTGCTCCAAGGTATTTAGTAACTTGCTCTTCAGTGACATACTCATCCTCTTCAGAGGAAGAATACTCATCAGAGCTCATGAATGGCAGAAGTAAGTCCAATGGAATCTCTATGGTCTCATTTTGAGCCTCAGATTCCCATGGTTCCTCATTGGGGAACTCACTGGAGGCCAGTGGACGTCCATTGAGGTCTTCCTCAGTGGCGTTCACTGCCTCTTCCTCCTCTCCAAATTCGGTCATGTTGATGGCTTTGCATTCTCCTTTTGGATTTTCTTTTGTATTGCTTGGAAGAGTACTAGGAGGGAGTTCAGTAATTTTCTTACTCAGCTGACCCACTTGTGCCTCCAAGTTTCTAATGGAGGACCTTGTTTCAGTCATGAAACTTTGAGTGGTTTTGATTAGATCAGAGACCATGGTTGCTAAGTCAGAGGTGTTCTGCTTAGAACTCTCTGTCTGTTGCTGAGAAGATGATGGAAAAGGCTTGCCATTGCTAAACCTGTTTCTTCCACCATTACTATTGTTGAAACCTTGTTGAGGTCTCTGTTGATCCTTCCGTGAGAGATTTGGATGATTTCTCCATGAAGGATTATAGGTATTTCCATAGGGTTCTCCCATGTAATTCACCTCTTCCATTGAAGGGTTCTCAGGATCATAAGCTTCTTCTTCAGATGAAGCTTCCTTAATACTACCTAGTGCATTTTGCATTCCAGACAGACTTTGAGAAATCATATTGACTTGTTGAGTCAATATTTTGTTCTGAGCCAATATGGTATTCAGAGTGTCAATCTCAAGAACTCCTTTCTTCTGACTAGTCCCATTGTTCACAGGATTCCTTTCAGAAGTGTACATGAATTGGTTATTTGCAACCATTTCAATTAGTTCTTGAGCTTCTGTAGGCGTCTTCTTCAGATGAAGAGATCCTCCAGCAGAGCTATCCAAAGACATCTTGGATAGTTCAGAGAGACCATCATAGAAAATACCTATGATGCTCCATTCAGAAAGCATGTCAGAGGGACACTTCCTGATTAATTGTTTGTATCTTTCCCAAGCTTCATAGAGGGATTCTCCTTCCATCTGTCTGAAGGTTTGGACTTCCACTCTAAGCTTACTCAATTTTTGAGGTGGAAAGAACTTTGCCAAGAAGGCATTGACTAGCTTTTCCCAAGAGTTCAGGCTTTCTTTAGGTTGTGAACCCAACCATGTCCTAGCTCTGTCTCTACAGCAAAAGGGAATAGCATAAGTCTGTAGACCTCAGGGTCAACCCCATTAGTCTTGACAGTGTCACAGATTTGCAAGAATTCAGCTAAGAACTGATGAGGATCTTCCAATGGAAGTCCATGGAACTTGCAATTCTGTTGCATTAGAGAAACTAATTGAGGCTTAAGCTCAAAGTTGTTTGCTCCAATGGCAGGGATAGAGATGCTTCTCCCATAGAAGTCGGGAGTAGGTGCAGTAAAGTCACCCAGCACCTTCCTTGCATTGTTGGCATTGTTGTTGTTTTCGGCTGCCATGGGTTCTTCTTCTTTGAAGATTTCTGTTAGGTCCTCTACAGAGAATTGTGCCTTAGCTTTTCTTAGCTTTCGCTTCAAGGTCCTTTCAGGTTCAGGATCAGCCTCAACAAGAATGCTCTTGTCTTTGCTCCTGCTCATATGAAAGAGAAGAGAACAAGAAAATATGGAATCCTCTATGTCACAGTATAGAGATCCTTGGGTGTCAGAGGAAAAGAAAAATAGAAGGCAGAAGTAGAAAATTCGAACTTATCAATGAAGATGGAGTTCGAATTGTGCATTAAGGAATAGTGTTAGTCCATAACTAGAAGGATGTGAGAAGAAGGGAAGTAATTTTCGAAAATTAAGTAAAATATTTTGAAAACATTTTGAAAAACTTTGATTGATAATTTTCGAAAACAAAAAGTAGAAAAGAAATCAAGTGATTTTTGAAAAAGATTTTGAAATTAGAAATCAAAAAGATTTGATTGAAAGCTATTTTGAAAAAAGATGTGGTTAAGAAGATATGATTGATTTTAAAAAAATGTGATTGAGAAGATATGATTTGAAAACATTTTAAAAAAAAATTGATTTTAAAATTGATAACTTGGCTAACAAGAAAAGATATGATTCAAACATTAAACCTTTCTCAACAGAAAAGGCAACATACTTGAAATGTTGAGTCAAATCATTAATTGATAGCAAGTATCTTTGAAAAAGGAAAGAAATTGATTTTGAAAAAGATTTGATTGAAAAGATTTGATTTGAAAAGATTTGATTTTGAAAAATTTTGAAAACCTGAAAAAAATTGATTTGAAAACAAAATCTTCCCTCTTATGCCATCCTGGCGTAAACGCCCAGAATGGTGCACATTCTGGCGTTTAACGCCCAAATCACTACCCTTTTGGGCGTTAAACGCCCAGCTAGGCACCCTGGCTGGCGTTTAAACGCCAGTCTGTCTTCTTCACTGGGCATTTTGAACGCCCAGCTTTTTCTGTGTAGTTCCTCTGCTGTATGTTTTGAATCTTCAACCCTCTGTATTATTGACTGAAAAGATACCAATTAAAAATATTTTTGGATTTTAATAATAAGGAATAATCAAAATACAACTAAAATCAAATAACAATGCATGCACGACACCAAACTTAGCAGTTTGTATTCTACTGACACTAACAAAATGAGAATGCATATGAAACACAACAAAACACTCAAGTCAAGAGAATTCAAAGGTCAGAGCAAGAAAATCATCAAGAATTACTTGAAGATCCTTAAGACACATGAATGAATGCAAGCAATTGACACCAAACTTAAAATGAGACACTAGACTCAAACAAGAAACATACAATATTTTTGGTTTTTATGATTTTGTAAATTTTTTTGTGCTTTTTTTTCGAAAATTAAGTGGAAAAAGAAAGAAAATAAAGATATCAAAATTCTTAGTGAGAATTCCAAGAATCATGCAATGTTTAGTCTAAGACTCCGGTCCAGGAATTAGACATGGCTTCATAGCCAGCCAAGCTTTCAAAGAAAGCTCCGGTCCAAAACACTAGACATGGCCAATGGCCAGCCAAGCCTTAGCAGATCACTGCTCCAATAGCAAGATTGATGGAAATCAACAAGCTCTTGTGATGATAAGTTGAAACCTCGGTCCAATAGAATTAGACATGGCTTCACAGCCAGCCAGACTTCAACAGATCATCATGAAACACTAGAATCATTCTTAAGAACTCTGAAAAAAATACCTAATCTAAGCAACAAGATGAACCGTCAGTTGTCCAAACTCAACAATCCCCGGCAACGGCGCCAAAAACTTGGTGGACGAAATTGTGATCACTACAACTCAATTAATCCATAAACTTGGTGCTCAACACCATGGCATAAACACAACTTCGCACAACTAACCAGCAAGTGTACTGGGTCGTCCAAGTAATAAACCTTACGCGAGTAAGGGTCGATCCCACAGAGATTGTTGGTATGAAGCAAGCTATGGTCACCTTGTAAATCTTAGTCAGGCAAACTCAAATGGATATGGGTGATATACGAATAAAACATAAAGATAAAGATAGAGATACTTATGCAATTCATTGGTGGGAATTTCAGATAAGCGAATGGAGATGCTTGGTCCCTTCCGTCTCTCTGCTTTCCTACTGTCTTCATCCAATCCTTCTTACTCCTTTCCATGGCAAGCTTATGCAAGGTTTCACCGTTGTCAGTGGCTACCTCCCATCCTCTCAGTGGAAATGTTCAATGCACCCTGTCACGGCACGGCTATCCATCTGTCGGTTCTCAATCAGGCCGGAATAGAATCCAGTGATTCTTTGCGTCTGTCACTAACGCCCCGCCCTCAGGAGTTTGAAGCTCGTCACAGTCATTCAATCATTGAATCCTACTCAGAATACCACAGACAAGGTTAGACCTTCCGGATTCTCTTGAATGCCGCCATCAGTTCTGGCCTATACCACGAAGACTCTGATCTCACGGAATGGCTGGCTCGGTTGTCAGGCGATCAACCATGCACCGTGTATTAGGAATCCAAGAGATATCCACCCAATCTAAGGTAGAACGGAGGTGGTTGTCAGTCACACGTTCATAGGTGAGAATGATGATGAGTGTCACGGATCATCACATTCATCAAGTTGAAGAACAAGTGATATCTTAGAACAAGAACAAGCGGAATTGAATAGAAGAACAATAGTAATTGCATTAATACTCGAGGTACAGCAGAGCTCCACACCTTAATCTATGGTGTGTAGAAATTCCACCGTTGAAAAATACATAAGAACAAGGTCTAGCATGGCTGTGAGGCCAGCCTCCCAATGATCTAAGAACTAGATGTCCGAAGATGAAAATACAATAGTAAAAGGTCCTATATATAGAAAACTAGTAGCCTAGGGTGTACAGAGATGAGTAAATGACATAAAAATCCACTTCCGGGCCCACTTGGTGTGTGCTTGGGCTGAGCATTGAAGCATTTTCGTGTAGAGACTCTTCTTGGAGTTAAACGCCAGCTTTTATGCCAGTTTGGGCGTTTAACTCCCATCCTTGTGCCAGTTCCGGCGTTTAACGCTGGAAATCCTGAGGGTGACTTTGAACGCCGGTTTGGGCCATCAAATCTTGGGCAAAATATGGACTATCATATATTGCTGGAAAGCCCAGGATGTCTACTTTCCAAACGCCGTTAAGAGCGCGCCAATTGGGCTTTTGTAGCTCCAGAAAATCCACTTCGAGTGCAGGGAGGTCAGAATCCAACAGCATCTGCAGTCCTTTTAGTCTCTGAATCAGATTTTTGCTCAGGTCCCTCAATTTCAGCCAGAAAATACCTGAAATCACAGAAAAACACACAAACTCATAGTAAAGTCCAGAAAAGTGAATTTTAACTAAAAACTAATAAAAATGTACTAAAAACTAACTAGATCATACTAAAAACATACTAAAAACAATGCCAAAAAGCGTACAAATTATCCGCTCATCAACAAGGAAGAGGATCAGAGAATAAGTAGTTTACTTTCCAAGAAAGAAATCTTAAACAGGAATTTCAAGACAAACCATGAAAGAATAAGATAAATAACTGAGTAATCTCGAGAAGCAACCTCTATCGTTTTCCAAACCCCGTAATATTTGGTATTTATTACTCATATCTCGTCTATGATAACCCATTAACTTCTCCGTACGCATAATCCATCAATATTAAGTTGGCCAGACTTAACATCAGCAGATATGCAATGGTAAGCTAACAGCGTTAATCAATAGCAGTCATGTGCATAGAGCTCTATTTCTCGTCATCCAGACAAGACCTATAACATGGCAAACACTCAAAGTATGCAATGAAGCATAGTCAGTCCATTTTCAAGGCTCTAATTAGAATGAATTGCTCTGATACCATAATGTAATGACCCAACTTCCAAAACATCATGATCGTACCAAAAGTAAGGCATTACTAACATGTTTTCCTTATTAATTATTAATATTGAGCCTTTAGTTCGATATCACGTTTCGATCCTTAATAAAATGCCATAAAATTATTTTCAACTCATTAAAAATCATATATCACAGATCACCAAGTAGTAATAATCACATAATTACTAATAATAATAAATCTTATATAAGTAAATCAAAACAAAGCTCAGATACAACACCTATCCCTCTATATAAAATAAGAATTTTAAGCAACAAGAGAGGAAACTCTATGAAGGTAACTTAACTCATAAGTAAAGTCAATAATCGCCCGCAACTTCAATTGAGTCTTTGAACCTGTGTCACTGAAAGGGTGGAAGATATTGGGGTAAGAACAAACCACACGTTCTCAGTAGGGACGGGAATACCATCAAAGCAAAGAAATACTTGCAAATAGAATTAGTTTCTTTTTAAAAGTAGTTTATTCTTGAAATAACCTTTTGAAAAAAAAAATGCTTTATAGAAAGTATTACTTTGAAAAGCCGTAAAGAAACTTCTTTAGTTTATTTATAATTGAAAAGGACCACAAGCATATCAAAAGGGCTTCCTACCCAATAACCTACTCATTCAAATCTGAAATCGGATATAGCTACAACATACATTCTCAATCTTTATCCAACACTCCGTTCAGCCTATCTCTTTCCATTACCACAGTCTATCAGCATATAACTCAGCAATTCAGTATTAAACTCAATTTTTAGCAAACATATCATTATCAATATCAAGTACAATCCTTAGCGTCACCACCGCCAGCATGAGGGATCTCTCAGTTGTCAAACACAGACAAGACAAATCAAGACATACACGATTAGAGAGTACATATAGAGCAATTAGGTCAATTAGCAGATAGATGCAATTATTCAATTAGGCAAACCCACAAATAAGATTTACACCCAAACAATACACACAAATGCAAATGATGCATGCCTGCCCTACGGCTGATGATATCATCTGTCGGTTATATAGCAAACCCGACAAGTCCTGGTAGCTAACCATGGACTGAAACACCCATTGTGGAGTAAGTGGATTTGAGCTACAACCCCCTTGCTACTACCCGCTCAACCCAGAGCCAGTGGAATAACCACTACTGCGGCTACTACCCAGGCGGGTGTTTAGAAGCTCAACCTGGAGCGAGTGGAATAACCACTACTGCCGCTACTATCCAAGCACCACAATCTCTGACCTGGAACAAGTGGGACGAACACAACCCTTGCTACTGCCCAGGATCTCAAAACATACATTCATTCAATTTAAAATCAATCATCATTGTTATCAAATCTCAAACATTAACCTGGAGCAAGAAGAACGAACCACAACCCTTGCTACTACCCAGGTATCACAAATACACATTCATTCATAATCACTCTTCATTATTACCAATTCTCAATCAATGACCCGGAGCAAGTGGGACGAACCACGACCCTTGCTACTACCCTGGTATCATAGACATACATTCATTCAAAACTTCATAATTAAACTCGTCATCGATCTCATTCTCAAACTCGTATTCAATCTCATTCTCAATCTCATATTCAATCTCCTTCTCAATCTCATATTCAATCTCCTTCTCAATCTCAATATTATTAAACTCGCCTATCATCATCATTCATCATCATATTTAATTACTATTCATCATCACAATCACTCTTAGTCTTAAACATAACCTTCAAACTCACACTCCTATCCCAATCCTTGAATTCATAATTAATTTACTTTTTAGTGTCCTTAGCTAGTTAACCAAATCTCTTCTCATTATTGTAAAAACCAAATAAGCAAAAATCATAATTCAACCAAATCATAAAATCTGATCCTCTTTGAAATCCTTTAAAACATTTAGTCTTATCTCTTTTGATGATTAATTCAAATCAAACTCGGTTTTTGAAATCATAACCAAATCAACTCCAAATTCTTAGAAAAATTTCAACAGCACCTCCCCTAAAAACTGGAGTTTGCCACCCATCACGGGTCCCCTCTTTTCAATTTCAACTCAACAAAACCAACGTTTCAAGTCAACGTTTTCAAATCCATCATTTAAGACCAATCATTATAATTTAAATCAAAGAAAATTGAAATCTAAAGATTCAATTCATTTCATCCAAAAATCCAGAAATCAACCAATTCGATAACAACACAACATATCAATCTCAACAGAAAATCATTCACATCACAGGCATTAATCCATTTACATTAATCTACAAAACTTATGAGGTATTCAAAGCCCCAAAACATTTTCTTATTAAAACAAACCCCTACCTCAAAGTCGAACCCCTTATAGGTTAACGCATCAAGAGTCCTCTTTTTATTCTTAACTCGCAGCAGCAGCCTCTTGATTCCCGACAATATCAACAGCAATAATCAAGGTTCACAGCAACGACAATTTATGGTAACAGCAGAACGGAGCAGTCGCAACCCCAAACTGACCTGGCAGCAGCTCCGTTGGCAGTTCTAACACCCGTTCCGCTCTCTTGGTAGCTACCATGATGATTCTGGGTAGTTCCAGTGACGGTGAAAGGTCTCAGCATTAGCAAAATAGTGACAGTAATAGTTCAGAGTGAGCCAGAGCAGGGCCAGAGCAACAGCAACAGCAACGATAGCTCCAACAGTGGCAGTGGCATTCTGGTCAGATTCCAAAAACCAGAAGTATGAGTAGATTCGGCGAGCTTCAATGGTGATAGTGGCGGCAGCATCAACAGCGGATTGGAAGCAGCAGTGATGACTGGCACACAACAGTGACGAGAATTCCTCCTCTTCCTCACGTTCGGCTCATTTCCCCCTCTCATGCCTGCGATAGTGATGGCGATGGGCCCTGCAGCAGCGACGGGTCAGCGGCACTCCTTGGACACGACGCGTACAACGGGACGCAAATGACCTTCCTCTCCCCGTGGGCTCTCTCTTTTCGCGTGAACTTTACCCTCCAAGACTCAGCGGCTGCAATGCTTCCTCTCTTCCAACTCGCAATGACGGTTACGTGGTGGTGCGAAGGCTGGACGGCGATGAGCCTGAATGACGGCGCAAGCAGATGCAACGGCGGCGTTGAGTGAACGGCGACAGTACCAGCCAGCGATGCCAAGCCCTTCTCCCTCTCCTTCTCTCTTCTGGCTCAGTCTCCCTCTTCTCTAGTTTCTTTCATTCTTACCGTGGAGGTGAGGGTTCTAGGTTTGGTATTGGGAATTAGGATTTCTAATTTAATTTGGGAATTTAAGGTTAGAAATTAGGAATTTTTTATAAAGGAATAAAGATAAATATGAATAAATATTTTGATAAAATTGGAGGATAGAGTAATTTTAATACCAAATATACTCCATTTAAAATATTTAAGAATATTATTCATTAACATATTGCTAAGTTCAATTAATATTTCTAATTTAAAATCATGAAATAAGTATTATTAATCACATCTTTATAAAATATAGTTTAAACTAAATATTAATTATTCAATTAAATGAACATAACTTTTCATTATTTTTCTATCACCGAAACTTTAATTTCAATTTACAAAATAACTAATTATAATAAAAATTGTACATAAATATTAACTTACTTAAACATAAAGTATTTATAAAAATTAATCTAATCATTTTTAATAAATTCATTTCTAAGAACTCAAATTAATAACATAATTCATTCATAATAGAATTGTTTAAATTAAAGTATACAATTTTTTCTTATTTTCAATTACCAAAATTATAATTTCAATTATACCAAATATGCAATAAAATTATATAAAAATTTTAATTATTTAAACTCCAATTATCATTGAAATTCTATTTAATTATCAAAATTTAATTTAATTATTCTTTATGAAATAATTTTTAAGAATAAAATCACTAATAAATAAATAAATTTGGATCAACTAAAAAATATGATTTTTCTAAAGTTCTAGGTCGTATAATTGGTGTACTAATGTCTTTTAAAAAATATTTTTTTATATATATAATTTATTAAAAATATATTTTGTTAAATCCAAAAGTAAAATATATAATTTTTAGTTTTAATGTAACAAATTTAATATGTTTATCTGATTTTAATATTATTATATTATTATAATTATTTAATATTATAAAAAAATTAATAGATATGGTATATATATATATATATATATATATATATATATATATATATATATATATAAAAGATTATCACATATTTATTATACAAAGGTGGAAGTTTATTATTTCAAAAATATAAAATAAATAAATACAAAAAATATAAGTATTTTTTTATTCATTAAATCAATTATTATGTAAGAAAATTTTTATGATATAAATATATTATATTAAAATAATATTTTAAACTCAATATAAAAATATAAAATAATTAAATTTATTTTATATTACTTGACAAATAATTAAATTATTATATTTAAAATTTATTAACTAAATACTTTGTTAAATATATTATTTATATATAATTGTTCTCAAAATATTTGTAAAAATAAAATTTATTTAAAAAATTATATATAATATATAAAAATATAATTTTTGTATTTTATTTTTCGAAATTTATTATATATAACTTTTTTAATAAATTTTATTTTTACAAATATTTTGATAAAAATTATATACCCTATATAAATAATATATTTATAGAATAATTAGTTAATAATTTTAAATATAAATCTAAATTATTTGTCAAGTAATATAAAATAAACTTTAATTATTTTATATTTTTATTTGTGTTTAAAATATCATTTTAATATAATTAACATTATAAATTTTTTGTATAATAATTATTCTAATGAATAAAAAACTTATATTTTTTGTAGTTATCTATTTTATATTTTTTGAATAAAAATTTTATTTTTATATAATGAAATATGTGATAAATCTTCTTATATATTATTTTTTATATATTATATTATATATATATACATATAATATAAATAATTACTATATCTATTAATTTTTTTATATATTAAATAATTATATAAATAATAATATATAATAACAGATAAATTTAAATTTTTAATAAAAAAAAAAATAATATTTATTTGATTAAAATATATTTTTAATAATTAAAGAAAAAAAAATATTTTTTAAAATATACACAAATTATAATAAACTAGAAAAATCATATTTTATTGATCCAAATTTATTTATTTTTATATTTTATCTGTAAAAATCATAAAGAATAATTTATTATAATTTTTTTGAAATAAAGTATAATTCATATAATTAGTTTAAATATTAAAAATTTTTTATATAAATTTTTTCAATTTAGTATAATTGAATATAATTTAATTAAAATATTTAAAAATTGTAATACTTTAATTAAAACAATTCTATTATGAATGAATATGTTATTAAATTTGAGTTCTTGAGAATGAAATTTCATTAAAAATGATTTAGATTTAATTTTTTAATATATTATGTTTAACGTATAGTTAATATTTATGTACAACAAAGTTTTTTATTATAATTAGTTTATGTTGTAAATTGAAATTAATAGTTTTTCGGTGATAAAAAATAATGAAAAGTTATGTCATTTAATTTGATAAATTAATATTTATGTTTAACTATATCTTTATAAAGATGTATTAATAGATCTTATTTCTATGATTTATAATAGAAATAATTAATTGAATCTTAGCCAATATGTTAATGAATAATGATATCTTAAAATATTTTAAATGGAGTATATTTTTGGTATTAAAATTACTCTATCCTGCCAGATTTTATCAAAATATTTATTCATATTTATCTTTCTATTCCTTTATAAAAATTCCTAATTCTAACCCTTAAATTCCCAAATTAGAATTTAGAAATTTTTTTTTTTCCTAATTCCCAATACCAAACCCTAGAACCCTCACCTCCACGGTACAGAATTGAAAGAAACTAGAGAAGAGGGAGACTGAGCCAGAAGAAGAGAAGGAGAGGAGAAGGGCTTGGCATCGCTGGCTGGGTACTGTCGCCGTTCACCTCAACGCCGCCGTTGCATCTTGCTTGCGCCGTCATTCAGGCTCATCGCCGTCCAGCCATCGCACCACACGCACGTAACCGTCATTGCCGAGTTGGAAGAGAGAAGCATTGCAGCCGCTGAGTCTTGGGAGGGTAAAGTTCACGCGAAAAGAGAGAGCCCACGGGGAGAGGAAAGGTCATTTGCGTCCCGTTGTACGCGTCGTCGTCCAAGGAGTGCCGCTGACCCGTCGCTGCTGCCAGGGCCCATCGCCATCACTATCGCAGGCATGAGAGGGGGAAAATGAGCCGAACGTGAGGAAAGAGGAGGAATTCTCGTCACTGTTGTGTGCCCAGTCATCACTGCTGCTTCCAATCCCGCTGTTGATGGCTGCCGCCACTATCACCATGAAGCTCGCCGGAATCTACTCATACTTCTGGTTTTGAATCTGACCAGAATGCCACTGGCCACTGTTGGAGCTATCGTGCTGTTGCTGTTGCTCTGCCCTGCTCTGCTCCACTCTGAACTATTACTGTCACTATTTTGCTAATGCTGAGACCTTTCACCGTCACTGGAACTACCCAAATCATCATGGTAGCTACCAAGAGAGCGGACGGGTGTTAGAACTGCCACGGAGCTGCTGCCAGGTCAGTTTGGGGTTGCGACTTGCTCCGTTCTGCTGTTACCATAAATTGTCGTTGCTGTGAACCTTGATTATTGCTGTTGATATTGTCGGGAATCAAGAGGCTGCTGCTGGCGAGTTAAGAATAAAAAGAGGACTCTTGATGCGTTAACCTATAAGGGGTTCGACTTTGAGGTAGGGTTTGTTTTAATAAGAAAATGTTTTGGGGCTTTGAATACCTCATAAGTTTTGTAGATTAATGTAAATGGATTAATGCCTGTGATGTGAATGATTTTCTGTTGAGATTGATATGTTGGTTGTTATCGAATTGGTTGATTTCTGGATTTTTGGATGAAATGAATTGAATCTTTAGATTTCAATTTTCTTGATTTAAATTATAATGATTGGTCTTAAATGATGGATTTGAAAACGTTGACTTGAAACGTTGGTTTTGTTGAGTTGAAATTGAAAGAGGGGACCCGTGATGGGTGGCAAACTCCAGTTTTAGGGGAGGTGCTGTTGAAATTTTTCTAAGAATTTGGAGTTGATTTGGTTATGATTTCAAAAACCGAGTTTGATTTGAATTAATCATCAAAAGAGATAAGACATAAATGTTTTAAAGGATTTCAAAGAGGATCAGATTTTATGATTTGGTTGAATTATGATTTTTGCTTATTTGGTTTTTCAATAATGAGAAGAGATTTGGTTAACTAGCTAAGGACACTAAAAGTAAATTAATTATGAATTCAAGGATTTGGGATAGAGTGTGAGTTTGAAGGTTATGTTTAAGACTAAGAGTGATTGGTGATGATGAATAGTAATTAAATATGATGATGAATGATGATGATAGGCGAGTTTAATATATTGAGATTGAGAAGGAGATTGAATATGAGATTGAAGAGGAGATTGAATATGAGATTGAGAATGAGCATTGAATACGAGTTTGAGAATGAGATCGATGACGAGTTTAATTATGAAGTTTTGAATGAATGTATGTCATATGATACCAGGGTAGTAGCAAGGGTCGTGGTTCGTCCACTTGCTCCGGGTCATTGATTGAGAATTGGGTAATAATGAAGAGTGAATTATGAATGAATGTGTATTTGTGATACTGGGTAGTAGCAAGGGTTGTGGTTCGTTCTTCTTGCTCCAGGTTAATGTTGAGATTTGATAACAATGATGATTGATTTTAAATTGAATGAATGTATGTTTTGAGATCCTGGGCAGTAGCAAGGGTTGTGTTCGTCCCACTTGTTCCAGGTCAGAGATTGTGGTGCTTGGATAGTAGCGGCAAGTAGTGGTTATTCCACTCGCTCCAGGTTGAGCTTCTAAAACACCCGCCTGGGTAGTAGCCGCAGTAGTGGTTATTCCACTGGCTCTGGGTTGAGCGGGTAGTAGCAAGGGGGTTGTAGCTCAAATCCACTTTACTCCACAATGGTGTTTCAGTCCATGGTTAGCTACCAGGACTTGTCGGGTTGCTATATAACCGACAGATGATATCATCAGCCGTAGGGCAGGCATGCATCATTTGCATTTGTGTGTATGTTTGGGTGTAAATCTTATTTGTGGGTTTGCCTAATTGAATAATTGCATCTATCTGCTAATTGACCTAATTGCTCTATATGTACTCTCTAATCGTGTATGTCTTGATTTGTCTGTCTGTGTTTGACAACTGAGAGATCCTCTGCTGGCGGTGGTGACGCTAAGGATTGTACTTGATATTGAATAATGATATGTTTGCTAAATTGAGTTTAATACTGAATTGCTGAGTTATATGCTGATAGACTGTGGTAATGGAAAGAGATAGGCTGAACGGAGTGTTGGATAAAAGATTGAGAATGTATGTTGTAGCTATATCCGATTCAGATTTGAATGAGTAGGTATTGGGTAGGAAGCCCTTTGATATGCTTTGGTCCTTTTCAATTAATAAATAAACAAAGAAGTTTCTTTACGGCTTTTCAAAGTAATACTTTCTATAAAGCATTTTTTTTTCAAAAGGTTATTTTCAAGAATAAACTACTTTTAAAAAGAAACTAATTCTATTTGCAAGTATTTCTTTGCTTTGATGGTATTCCGTCCTACTGAGAACGTGTGGTTTGTTCTTACCCCAATATCTTCCACCCTTTCAGTGACACAGGTTCAAAGACTCATTGAAGTTGCGGGCGATTATTGACTTTACTTATGAGTTAAGTTACCTTCATAGAGTTTCCTCTCTGTTGCTTAAAAATTCTATTTTATATAGAGGGATAGGTGTTGTATCTGAGCTTTGTTTGATTTACTTATATAAGATTTATTATTATTAGTAAATTATGTGATTATTACTAACTTGGTGATCTGTGATATATGATTTTTAATGAGTTGGAAAATAATTTTATGGCATTTTATTAAGGATCGAAACGTGATATCGAACTAAAGGCCAATATTAAATAATTAATAAGGAAAACATGTTAGTAATGCCTTACTTTTGGTACGATCATGATGTTTTGGAAGTTGGGTCATTACATTATGGTATCCAGAGCAATTCATTCTAATTAGAGCCTTGAAAATGGACTGACTATGCTTCATTGCATACTTTGAGTGTTTGCCATGTTATAGGTCTTGTCTGGATGACGAGAAATAGAGCTCTATGCACATGACTGCCTATTGATTTAACGCTGTTAGCTTACCATTGCATATCTGCTGATGTTAAGTCTGGCCAACTTAATATTGATGGATTATGCGTACGGAGAAGTTAATGGGTTATCATAGACGAGATATGAGTAATAAATACAATATTACGGGGTTTGGAAAACGATAGGTTGCTTCTCGAGATTACTCAGTTATTATCTTATTCTTTCATGGTTTGTCTTGAAATTCCTGTTTAAGATTTCTTTCTTGGAAAGTAAACTACTTATTCTCTGATCCTCTTCCTTGTTGATGAGCGGATAATTTGTACGCTTTTTGGCATTGTTTTAGTATGTTTTAGTATGATCTAGTTAGTTTTTAGTACATTTTATTATTAGTTTTAGTTAAATTCACTTTTCTGGACTTTACTATGAGTTTGTGTGTTTTCTGTGATTTCAGGTATTTCTGGCTGAAATTGAGGACCTGAGCAAAAAATCTGATTCAGAGACTAAAAAGGACTGCAGATGCTGTTGGATTCTGACCTCCTGCACTCGAAGTGGATTTTCTGGAGCTACAAAAGCCAATTGGCGCGCTCTTAACGGCGTTGGAAAGTAGACATCCTGGGCTTTCCAGCAATATATGATAGTCCATATTTTGCCCAAATTTGATGGCCAAACCGGCGTCAAAGTCACCCTCAGGATTTCCAGCGTTAAACGCCGGAACTGGCACAAGGATGGGAGTTAAACGCCCAAACTGGCAATAAAGCTGGCGTTTAACTCCAAGAAGAGTCTCTACACGAAAATGCTTCAATGCTCAGCCCAAGCACACACCAAGTGGGCCCGGAAGTGGATTTTTATGTCATTTACTCATCTCTGTACACCCTAGGCTACTAGTTTTCTATATATAGGACCTTTTACTATTGTATTTCATCTTCGGACATCTAGTTCTTAGATCATTGGGAGGCTGGCCTCACAGCCATGCCTAGACCTTGTTCTTATGTATTTTTCAACGGTGGAATTTCTACCACACCATAGATTAGGTGTGGAGCTCTGCTGTACCTCGAGTATTAATGCAATTACTATTGTTCTTCTATTCAATTCCGCTTGTTCTTGTTCAAAGATATCACTTGTTCTTCAACTTGATGAATGTGATGATCCGTGACACTCATCATCAATTCTCACCTATGAACGTGTGACTGACAACCACCTCCGTTCTACCTTAGATTGGGTGGATATCTCTTGGATTCCTAATACACGGTGCATGGTTGATCGCTGACAACCGAGCCAGCCATTCCGTGAGATCAGAGTCTTCGTGGTATAGGCCAGAACTGATGGCGGCATCAAGAGAATCCGAAGGTCTAACTTGTCTGTGTATTCTGAGTAGGATTCATATTGAATGACTGTGACGAGCTTCAAACTCCTAGGGCGGGGCGTTAGTGACAGACGCAAAAGAATCACTGGATTCTATTCCGGCCTGATTGGAGAACCGACAGATGGATAGCCGTGCCGTGACAGGGTGCATTGAACATTTCCACTGAGAGGATGGGAGGTAGCCACTGACAACGTGAAACTTGCATAGCTTGCCATGGAAAGAGTAAGAAGATTGGATGAAACAGTAGGAAGCAGAGAGACGGAAGGCCAAGCATCTCCATTCGCTTATCTGAAATTCCCACCAATGAATTGCATAAGTATCTCTATCTTTATCTTTATGTTTTATTCGTATATCACCCATATCCATTTGAGTTTGCCTGACTAAGATTTACAAGGTGACCATAGCTTGCTTCATACCAACAATCTCTGTGGGATCGACCCTTACTCGCGTAAGGTTTATTACTTGGACGACCCAGTACACTTGCTGGTTAGTTGTGCGAAGTTGTGTTTATGCCATGGTGTTGAGCACCAAGTTTATGGATTAATTGAGTTGTAGTGATCACAATTTCGTCCACCAAGTTTTTTGGCGCCGTTGCCGGGGATTGTTGAGTTTGGACAACTGACGGTTCATCTTGTTGCTTAGATTAGGTATTTTTTTCAGAGTTCTTAAGAATGAATTCTAGTGTTTCATGATGATCTGTTGAAGTCTGGCTGGCTGTGAAGCCATGTCTAATTCTATTGACCGAGGTTTCAACTTATCATCACAAGAGCTTGTTGATTTCCATCAATCTTGCTATTGGAGCAGTGATCTGCTAAGGCTTGGCTGGCCATTGGCCATGTCTAGTGTTTTGGACCGGAGCTTTCTTTGAAAGCTTGGCTGGCTATGAAGCCATGTCTAATTCCTGGACCGGAGTCTTAGACTAAACATTGCATGATTCTTGGAATTCTCACTAAGAATTTTGATATCTTTATTTTCTTTCTTTTTCCACTTAATTTTCGAAAAAAAAGCACAAAAAAATTTACAAAATCATAAAAACCAAAAATATTGTATGTTTCTTGTTTGAGTCTAGTGTCTCATTTAAGTTTGGTGTCAATTGCTTGCATTCATTCATGTGTCTTAAGGATCTTCAAGTAATTCTTGATGATTTTCTTGCTCTGACCTTTGAATTCTCTTGACTTGAGTGTTTTGTTGTGTTTCATATGCATTCTCATTTGTTAGTGTCAGTAGAATACAAACTGCTAAGTTTGGTGTCGTGCATGCATTGTTATTTGATTTTAGTTGTATTTTGATTATTCCTTATTATTAAAAATCCAAAAATATTTTTAATTGGTATCTTTTCAAGTCAATAATACAGAGGGTTGAAGATTCAAAACATACAGCAGAGGAACTACACAGAAAAAGCTGGGCGTTCAAAATGCCCAGTGAAGAAGACAGACTGGCGTTTAAACGCCAGCCAGGGTGCCTAGCTGGCGTTTAACGCCCAAAAGGGTAGTGATTTGGGCGTTAAACGCCAGAATGTGCACCATTCTGGGCGTTTAACGCCAGGATGGCATAAGAGGGAAGATTTTGTTTTCAAATCAATTTTTTTCAGGTTTTCAAAATTTTTCAAATCAAATCTTTTTCAAATCAAATCTTTTCAATCAAATCTTTTTCAAAATCAATTTCTTTCCTTTTTCAAAGATACTTGCTATCAATTAATGATTTGACTCAACATTTCAAGTATGTTGCCTTTTCTGTTGAGAAAGGTTTAATGTTTGAATCATATCTTTTCTTGTTAGCCAAGTTATCAATTTTTAAAATCAATTTTTTTTTAAAATGTTTTTTCAAATCATATCTTCTCAATCACATTTTTTTAAAATCAATCATATCTTCTTAACCACATCTTTTTTCAAAATAGCTTTCAATCAAATCTTTTTGATTTCTAATTTCAAAATCTTTTCAAAAATCACTTGATTTCTTTTCTACTTTTTGTTTTCGAAAATTATCAATCAAAGTTTTTCAAAATGTTTTCAAAATATTTTACTTAATTTTCGAAAATTACTTCCCTTCTTCTCACATCCTTCTAGTTATGGACTAACACTATTCCTTAATGCACAATTCGAACTCCATCTTCATTGATAAGTTCGAATTTTCTACTTCTGCCTTCTATTTTTCTTTTCCTCTGACACCCCAAGGAATCTCTATACTGTGACATAGAGGATTCCATATTTTCTTGTTCTCTTCTCTTTCATATGAGCAGGAGCAAAGACAAGAGCATTCTTGTTGAGGCTGATCCTGAACCTGAAAGGACCTTGAAGCGAAAGCTAAGAAAAGCTAAGGCACAATTCTCTGTAGAGGACCTAACAGAAATCTTCAAAGAAGAAGAACCCATGGCAGCCGAAAACAACAACAATGCCAACAATGCAAGGAAGGTGCTGGGTGACTTTACTGCACCTACTCCCGACTTCTATGGGAGAAGCATCTCTATCCCTGCCATTGGAGCAAACAACTTTGAGCTTAAGCCTCAATTAGTTTCTCTAATGCAACAGAATTGCAAGTTCCATGGACTTCCATTGGAAGATCCTCATCAGTTCTTAGCTGAATTCTTGCAAATCTGTGACACTGTCAAGACTAATGGGGTTGACCCTGAGGTCTACAGACTTATGCTATTCCCTTTTGCTGTAAGAGACAGAGCTAGGACATGGTTGGGTTCACAACCTAAAGAAAGCCTGAACTCTTGGAAAAGCTAGTCAATGCCTTCTTGGCAAAGTTCTTTCCACCTCAAAAATTGAGTAAGCTTAGAGTGGAAGTCCAAACCTTCAGACAGATGGAAGGAGAATCCCTCTATGAAGCTTGGGAAAGATACAAACAATTAATCAGGAAGTGTCCCTCTGACATGCTTTCTGAATGAGCATCATAGGTATTTTCTATGATGGTCTCTCTGAACTATCCAAGATGTCTTTGGATAGCTCTGCTGGAGGATCTCTTCATCTGAAGAAGACGCCTACAGAAGCTCAAGAACTAATTGAAATGGTTGCAAATAACCAATTCATGTACACTTCTGAAAGGAATCCTGTGAACAATGGGACTAGTCAGAAGAAAGGAGTTCTTGAGATTGACACTCTGAATACCATATTGGCTCAGAACAAAATATTGACTCAACAAGTCAATATGATTTTCAAGTCTGTCTGGAATGCAAAATGCACTAGTAGTATTAAGGAAGCTTCATCTGAAGAAGAAGCTTATGATCCTGAGAACCCTTCAATGGAAGAGGTGAATTACATGGGAGAACCCTATGGAAATACCTATAATCCTTCATGGAGAAATCATCCAAATCTCTCACGGAAGGATCAACAGAGACCTCAACAAGGTTTCAACAATAGTAATGGTGGAAGAAACAGGTTTAGCAATGGCAAGCCTTTTCCATCATCTTCTCAGCAACAGACAGAGAGTTCTAAGCAGAACACCTCTGACTTAGCAACCATGGTCTCTGATCTAATCAAAACCACTCAAAGTTTCATGACTGAAACAAGGTCCTCCATTAGAAACTTGGAGGCACAAGTGGGTCAGCTGAGTAAGAAAATTACTGAACTCCCTCCTAGTACTCTTCAAGCAATACAAAAGAAATCCAAAAGGAGAATGCAAAGCCATCAACATGACCGAATTTGGAGAGGAGGAAGAGGCAGTGAACGCCACTGAGGAAGACCTCAATGGACGTCCACTGGCCTCCAGTGAGTTCCCCAATGAGGAACCATGGAATCTGAGGCTCAAAATGAGACCATAGAGATTCCATTGGACTTACTTCTGCCATTCATGAGCTCTGATGAGTATTCTTCCTCTGAAGAGGATGAGTATGTCACTGAAGAGCAAGTTACTAAATACCTTGGAGCAATCATGAAGCTAAATGACAAGTTATTGGTAATGAGACTTGGGAGGATGAACCCCCTTTGCTCACCAAAGAATTAGATGACTTGTCTAGGCAGAAATTACCTCAAAAGAGATAGGATCCTGGGAAGTTTTCAATACCTTGTACCATAGGCACCATGACCTTCAAGAAGGCCTTGTGTGACCTAGGGTCAAGTGTAAACCTCATGCCTCTCTCTGTAATGGAGAAGCTAGGGATCTTTGATGTGCAAGCTGCAAAAATCTCACTAGAGATGGCAGACAACTCAAGAAAACAAGCTCATGGACTGGTAGAGGATGTTCTGGTAAAATTGAAGACCATTACATCCCTGCTGATTTCATAGTCCTAGAGACTGGAAGTGCATGGATGAATCCATCATCCTTGGGAGACCCTTCCTAGCCACAGCAAAGGCTGTGATTGATGTTGACAGAGGAGAATTGATCATTCAAGTGAATGAAGAATCCCTTGTGTTTGAGGCTTAAGGATATCCCACTGTCACCATGGAGAGGAAGCATGAAGAGCTTCTCTAAAAACAGAGCCAAACAGAGCCCCCACAGTCAAACGTTAAGTTTGGTGTTGGGAGGCCACAACCAACTTCTAAGTTTGGTGTTGAACCCCCACATTCAAACTCTAAGTTTGGTGTTGGGTGGTTCCAACATTGCTCTGAGCATCTCTGAGGCTCCATGAGAGCCCACTGTCAAGCTATTGACATTAAAGAAGCGCTTGTTGGGAGGCAACCCAATGTTATATTTTATCTATTTTCCTTTGTTATTTTATGTTTTCTGTAGGTTGATGATCATGAGAAGTCACAAAATCAATTGAAAAAGGCAAAAACAGAAAGAAAAACAGGAAGAAAAACAGCACACCCTGGAGGAAGAACCTACTGGCGTTTAAACGCCAGTAAGGCTAGCAGATGGGCGTTTAACGCCCAGTCTAGCACCATTCTGGGCGTTTAACACCAGAAAGGGGCACCAGACTGGCGTTAACGCCAGAAAAGGGCAAGCACTTGGCGTTAAACGCCAGAAATGGGCACCAGCCCGGCGTTTAACGCCAGAATTGGCTCAAAACGCATTTTTGCATGACATTTGGTGCAGGGATGACTTTTCCTTGACACCTCAGGATCTGTGGACCCCACAGGATCCCCACCTACCCTACCACTCTCTCTCTTCTTCACCCATTCACCAATCACCTCAACACCTCTTCCCCAAAAACCCTTCACCTATCAAATCCCATCTTTCTCTTCACCACTCACATCTATCCTTCATAAAACCCCACCTACCTCACCCTTCAAATTCAAACCACTTTCCCTCCCAAACCCACCCATACATGACCGAACCATGAGCCCCTCCCACTCCTATATAAAGCCATCTTTCACTCCTTCATTTTCACACAACCTAAACACTCTTTCTCTCCCTTTGGTTGAACCACAAGGCCATTTAAATCTCCTTCATTTCTTCTTCTTCTACTCTCTTCTTTCTTCTTTTGCTCGAGGACGAGCAAACCTTTTAAGTTGGTATGGTAAAAGCATTGCTTTTTGTTTTTCCATAACCATTTATGGCATCCAAGGCCGGAGAAACCTCTAGAAAGAGGAAAGGGAAGGCAAAGGCTTCTACCTCCGAGTCATGGGAGATGGAGAGATTCATCTCAAGGGTGCATCAAGACCACTTTTATGAAGTTGTGGCCTTGAAGAAGGTGATCCCCGAGGTCCCTTTTTCACTCAAAAAGAGTGAATATCCGGAGATTCGACATGAGATCCGAAGAAGAGGTTGGGAAGTTCTTACCAACCCCATTCAACAAGTCGGAATCTTAATAGTTCAAGAGTTCTATGCCAATGCATGGATCACCAAGAACCATGATCAAAGTGTGAACCGGATCCAAAGAATT